>NW_027150125.1:0-86247 GCF_031143425.1 Pleurodeles waltl | reverse complement strand
GGCTTGTCCTTTCCAGAAGCTGAGCTTCACCTGGGGCACCTGCTACGTTTATATTTGTAAGTGCTTCCTGTTGAGGTTTAGTTTCTGTAAAATGAGCATCATGGCCTACCCAACCGGAGTATTTTCTACGAGTAAGTCAGTAAGCGTTACCTAGCATGTTTTCATATGCCCCGTTTATATTGTACACTAAGACTACGTGATGGGCCACGGGGGAAACCTCACCAGCAACCTTGTGTGCCTTTGGCAATGTGATCGTTACTAGTGCGTCTTTGTGGAGATGTCCTCGTGCTTCTGCGCACCAACAACGCACGACCTGAATCGGCGGTAAACGCAGTGGTGTCGTTTTGGAAAGCTGTCCATCATCCTGGTAAAAGGCGGGAATTCCTTTGCCTACTACGAGGGTGGACGGGGCGTGGCTCAGCGGGCGGAACTTACAGGTGATTCATAAAGGGAGAACCAGCTGCTCTGTGTCTGCAAGAAAGGAAGATAGAACCCGCGCGTCACAGTCAGATACAGATTACGCTCCAGTACATCATCAATTCACCTCCAGGAAGGATTCTAGATTTTTTTCTGCTATGGAATCTATGAGCGCACAGTCTTGCTTTATCTTTCCCACGCCCAAGAGTTAGGGTGGCTTGTCCTTTCCAGAAGCTGAGCTTCACCTGGGGCACCTGCTACGTTTATATTTGTAAGTGCTTCCTGTTGAGGTTTAGTTTCTGTAAAATGAGCATCATGGCCTACCCAACCGGAGTATTTTCTACGAGTAAGTCAGTAAGCGTTACCTAGCATGTGTTCATATGCCCCGTGTATATTGTACACTAAGACTACGTGATGGGCCACGGGGGAAACCTCACCAGCAACCTTGTGTGCCTTTGGCAATGTGATCGTTACTAGTGCGTCTTTGTGGAGATGTCCTCGTGCTTCTGCGCACCAACAACGCACGACCTGAATCGGCGGTAAACGCAGTGGTGTCGTTTTGGAAAGCTGTCCATCATCCTGGTAAAAGGCGGGAATTCCTTTGCCTACTACGAGGGTGGACGGGGCGTGGCTCAGCGGGCGGAGCTTACAGGTGATTCATAAAGGGAGAACCAGCTGCTCTGTGTCTGCAGGAAAGGAAGATAGAACCCGCGCGTCACAGTCAGATACAGATTACGCTCCAGTACATCATCAATTCACCTCCAGGAAGGATTCTAGATTGTTTTCTGCTATGGAATCTATGAGCGCACAGCCTTGCTTTATCTTTCCCACGCCCAAGAGTTAGGGTGGCTTGTCCTTTCCAGAAGCTGAGCTTCACCTGGGGCACCTGCTACGTTTATATTTGTAAGTGCTTCCTGTTGAGGTTTAGTTTCTGTAAAATGAGCATCATGGCCTACCCAACCGGAGTATTTTCTACGAGTAAGTCAGTAAGCGTTACCTAGCATGTTTTCATATGCCCCATTTATATTGTACACTAAGACTACGTGATGGGCCTCGGGGGAAACGTCTCCAGCAACCTTGTGTGCCTTTGGCAATGTGATCGTTACTAGTGCGTCTTTGTGGAGATGTCCTCGTGCTTCTGCGCACCAACAACGCACGACCTGAATCGGCGGTAAACGCAGTGGTGTCGTTTTGGAAAGCTGTCCATCATCCTGGTAAAAGGCGGGAATTCCTTTGCCTACTACGAGAGTGGACGGGGCGTGGCTCAGCGGGCGGAGCTTACAGGTGATTCATAAAGGGAGAACCAGCTGCTCTGTGTCTGCAGGAAAGGAAGATAGAACCCGCGCGTCACAGTCAGATACAGATTACGCTCCAGTACATCATCAATTCACCTCCAGGAAGGATTCTAGATTTTTTTCTGCTATGGAATCTATGAGCGCACAGCCTTGCTTTATCTTTCCCACGCCCAAGAGTTAGGGTGGCTTGTCCTTTCCAGAAGCTGAGCTTCACCTGGGGCACCTGCTACGTTTATATTTGTAAGTGCTTCCTGTTGAGGTTTAGTTTCTGTAAAATGAGCATCATGGCCTACCCAACCGGAGTATTTTCTACGAGTAAGTCAGTAAGCGTTACCTAGCATGTTTTCATATGCCCCGTTTATATTGTACACTAAGACTACGTGATGGGCCACGGGGGAAACCTCACCAGCAACCTTGTGTGCCTTTGGCAATGTGATCGTTACTAGTGCGTCTTTGTGGAGATGTCCTCGTGCTTCTGCGCATCAACAACGCACGACCTGAATCGGCGGTAAACGCAGTGGTGTCGTTTTGGAAAGCTGTCCATCATCCTGGTAAAAGGCGGGAATTCCTTTGCCTACTACGAGGGTGGACGGGGCGTGGCTCAGCGGGCGGAGCTTACAGGTGATTCATAAAGGGAGAACCAGCTACTCTGTGTCTGCAGGAGAGGAAGATAGAACCCGCGCGTCACAGTCAGATACAGATTACGCTCCAGTACATCATCAGTTCACCTCCAGGAAGGATTCTAGATCTTTTTCTGCTATGGAATCTATGAGCGCATAGCCTTGCTTTATCTTTGCCAAGCCCAAGTTAGGGTGGCTTGTCCATTTCCAGAAGCTGAGCTTCAACTGGGGCACCTGCTACGTTTATATTTGTAAATGCTTCCTTTGAGGTTTAGTTTCTGTAAAATGAGCATCATGGCCTACCCAACCGGAGTATTTTCTACGAGTAAGTCAGTAAGCGTTACCTAGCATGTTTTCATATGCCCCGTTTATATTGTACACTAAGACTACGTGATGGGCCTCGGGGGAAACCTCACCAGCAACCTTGTGTGCCTTTGGCAATGTGATCGTTACTAGTGCGTCTTTGTGGAGATGTCCTCGTGCTTCTGCGCACCAACAACGCACGACCTGAATCGGCGGTAAACGCAGTGGTGTCGTTTTGGAAAGCTGTCCATCATCCTGGTAAAAGGCGGGAATTCCTTTGCCTACTACGAGGGTGGACGGGGCGTGGCTCAGCGGGCGGAGCTTACAGGTGATTCATAAAGGGTGAACCAGCTGCTCTGTGTCTGCAGGAAAGGAAGATAGAACCCGCGCGTCACAGTCAGATACAGATTACGCTCCAGTACATCATCAATTCACCTCCAGGAAGGATTCTAGATTGTTTTCTGCTATGGAATCTATGAGCGCACAGCCTTGCTTTATCTTTCCCACGCCCAAGAGTTAGGGTGGCTTGTCCTTTCCAGAAGCTGAGCTTCACCTGGGGCACCTGCTACGTTTATATTTGTAAGTGCTTCCTGTTGAGGTTTAGTTTCTGTAAAATGAGCATCATGGCCTACCCAACCGGAGTATTTTCTACGAGTAAGTCAGTAAGCGTTACCTAGCATGTTTTCATATGCCCCATTTATATTGTACACTAAGACTACGTGATGGGCCTCGGGGGAAACGTCTCCAGCAACCTTGTGTGCCTTTGGCAATGTGATCGTTACTAGTGCGTCTTTGTGGAGATGTCCTCGTGCTTCTGCGCACCAACAACGCACGACCTGAATCGGCGGTAAACGCAGTGGTGTCGTTTTGGAAAGCTGTCCATCATCCTGGTAAAAGGCGGGAATTCCTTTGCCTACTACGAGGGTGGACGGGGCGTGGCTCAGCGGGCGGAGCTTACAGGTGATTCATAAAGGGAGAACCAGCTGCTCTGTGTCTGCAGGAAAGGAAGATAGAACCCGCGCGTCACAGTCAGATACAGATTACGCTCCAGTACATCATCAATTCACCTCCAGGAAGGATTCTAGATCTTTTTCTGCTATAGGATCTCTGAGCGCACAGCCTTGCTTTATCTTTGCCAAGCCCAAGTTAGGGTGGCTTGTCCTTTCCAGAAGCTGAGCTTCAACTGGGGCACCTGCTACGTTTATATTTGTAAATGCTTCCTTTGAGGTTTAGTTTCTGTAAAATGAGCATCATGGCCTACCCAACCGGAGTATTTTCTACGAGTAAGTCAGTAAGCGTTACCTAGCATGTTTTCATATGCCCCGTTTATATTGTACACTAAGACTACGTGATGGGCCTCGGGGGAAACCTCACCAGCAACCTTGTGTGCCTTTGGCAATGTGATCGTTACTAGTGCGTCTTTGTGGAGATGTCCTCGTGCTTCTGCGCATCAACAACGCACGACCTGAATCGGCGGTAAACGCAGTGGTGTCGTTTTGGAAAGCTGTCCATCATCCTTGTAAAAGGCGGGAATTCCTTTGCCTACTACGAGGGTGGACGGGGCGTGGCTCAGCGGGCGGAGCTTACAGGTGATTCATAAAGGGAGAACCAGCTACTCTGTGTCTGCAGGAGAGGAAGATAGAACCCGCGCGTCACAGTCAGATACAGATTACGCTCCAGTACATCATCAGTTCACCTCCAGGAAGGATTCTAGATCTTTTTCTGCTATGGAATCTATGAGCGCATAGCCTTGCTTTATCTTTGCCAAGCCCAAGTTAGGGTGGCTTGTCCTTTCCAGAAGCTGAGCTTCAACTGGGGCACCTGCTACGTTTATATTTGTAAATGCTTCCTTTGAGGTTTAGTTTCTGTAAAATGAGCATCATGGCCTACCCAACCGGAGTATTTTCTACGAGTAAGTCAGTAAGCGTTACCTAGCATGTTTTCATATGCCCCGTTTATATTGTACACTAAGACTACGTGATGGGCCTCGGGGGAAACCTCACCAGCAACCTTGTGTGCCTTTGGCAATGTGATCGTTACTAGTGCGTCTTTGTGGAGATGTCCTCGTGCTTCTGCGCACCAACAACGCACGACCTGAATCGGCGGTAAACGCAGTGGTGTCGTTTTGGAAAGCTGTCCATCATCCTGGTAAAAGGCGGGAATTCCTTTGCCTACTACGAGGGTGGACGGGGCGTGGCTTAGCGGGCGGAACTTACAGGTGATTCATAAAGGGAGAACCAGCTGCTCTGTGTCTGCAGGAAAGGAAGATAGAACCCGCGCGTCACAGTCAGATACAGATTACGCTCCAGTACATCATCAATTCACCTCCAGGAAGGATTCTAGATTTTTTTCTGCTATGGAATCTATGAGCGCACAGCCTTGCTTTATCTTTCCCACGCCCAAGAGTTAGGGTGGCTTGTCCTTTCCAGAAGCTGAGCTTCACCTGGGGCACCTGCTACGTTTATATTTGTAAGTGCTTCCTGTTGAGGTTTAGTTTCTGTAAAATGAGCATCATGGCCTACCCAACCGGAGTATTTTGTACGAGTAAGTCAGTAAGCGTTACCTAGCATGTGTTCATATGCCCCGTGTATATTGTACACTAAGACTACGTGATGGGCCACGGGGGAAACCTCACCAGCAACCTTGTGTGCCTTTGGCAATGTGATCGTTACTAGTGCGTCTTTGTGGAGATGTCCTCGTGCTTCTGCGCACCAACAACGCACGACCTGAATCGGCGGTAAACGCAGTGGTGTCGTTTTGGAAAGCTGTCCATCATCCTGGTAAAAGGCGGGAATTCCTTTGCCTACTACGAGGGTGGACGGGGCGTGGCTCAGCGGGCGGAGCTTACAGGTGATTCATAAAGGGAGAACCAGCTGCTCTGTGTCTGCAGGAAAGGAAGATAGAACCCGCGCGTCACAGTCAGATACAGATTACGCTCCAGTACATCATCAATTCACCTCCAGGAAGGATTCTAGATTGTTTTCTGCTATGGAATCTATGAGCGCACAGCCTTGCTTTATCTTTCCCACGCCCAAGAGTTAGGGTGGCTTGTCCTTTCCAGAAGCTGAGCTTCACCTGGGGCACCTGCTACGTTTATATTTGTAAGTGCTTCCTGTTGAGGTTTAGTTTCTGTAAAATGAGCATCATGGCCTACCCAACCGGAGTATTTTCTACGAGTAAGTCAGTAAGCGTTACCTAGCATGTTTTCATATGCCCCATTTATATTGTACACTAAGACTACGTGATGGGCCTCGGGGGAAACGTCTCCAGCAACCTTGTGTGCCTTTGGCAATGTGATCGTTACTAGTGCGTCTTTGTGGAGATGTCCTCGTGCTTCTGCGCACCAACAACGCACGACCTGAATCGGCGGTAAACGCAGTGGTGTCGTTTTGGAAAGCTGTCCATCATCCTGGTAAAAGGCGGGAATTCCTTTGCCTACTACGAGGGTGGACGGGGCGTGGCTCAGCGGGCGGAGCTTACAGGTGATTCATAAAGGGAGAACCAGCTGCTCTGTGTCTGCAGGAAAGGAAGATAGAACCCGCGCGTCACAGTCAGATACAGATTACGCTCCAGTACATCATCAATTCACCTCCAGGAAGGATTCTAGATCTTTTTCTGCTATAGGATCTCTGAGCGCACAGCCTTGCTTTATCTTTGCCAAGCCCAAGTTAGGGTGGCTTGTCCTTTCCAGAAGCTGAGCTTCAACTGGGGCACCTGCTACGTTTATATTTGTAAATGCTTCCTTTGAGGTTTAGTTTCTGTAAAATGAGCATCATGGCCTACCCAACCGGAGTATTTTCTACGAGTAAGTCAGTAAGCGTTACCTAGCATGTTTTCATATGCCCCGTTTATATTGTACACTAAGACTACGTGATGGGCCTCGGGGGAAACCTCACCAGCAACCTTGTGTGCCTTTGGCAATGTGATCGTTACTAGTGCGTCTTTGTGGAGATGTCCTCGTGCTTCTGCGCATCAACAACGCACGACCTGAATCGGCGGTAAACGCAGTGGTGTCGTTTTGGAAAGCTGTCCATCATCCTGGTAAAAGGCGGGAATTCCTTTGCCTACTACGAGGGTGGACGGGGCGTGGCTCAGCGGGCGGAGCTTACAGGTGATTCATAAAGGGAGAACCAGCTACTCTGTGTCTGCAGGAGAGGAAGATAGAACCCGCGCGTCACAGTCAGATACAGATTACGCTCCAGTACATCATCAGTTCACCTCCAGGAAGGATTCTAGATCTTTTTCTGCTATGGAATCTATGAGCGCATAGCCTTGCTTTATCTTTGCCAAGCCCAAGTTAGGGTGGCTTGTCCATTTCCAGAAGCTGAGCTTCAACTGGGGCACCTGCTACGTTTATATTTGTAAATGCTTCCTTTGAGGTTTAGTTTCTGTAAAATGAGCATCATGGCCTACCCAACCGGAGTATTTTCTACGAGTAAGTCAGTAAGCGTTACCTAGCATGTTTTCATATGCCCCGTTTATATTGTACACTAAGACTACGTGATGGGCCTCGGGGGAAACCTCACCAGCAACCTTGTGTGCCTTTGGCAATGTGATCGTTACTAGTGCGTCTTTGTGGAGATGTCCTCGTGCTTCTGCGCACCAACAACGCACGACCTGAATCGGCGGTAAACGCAGTGGTGTCGTTTTGGAAAGCTGTCCATCATCCTGGTAAAAGGCGGGAATTCCTTTGCCTACTACGAGGGTGGACGGGGCGTGGCTCAGCGGGCGGAGCTTACAGGTGATTCATAAAGGGTGAACCAGCTGCTCTGTGTCTGCAGGAAAGGAAGATAGAACCCGCGCGTCACAGTCAGATACAGATTACGCTCCAGTACATCATCAATTCACCTCCAGGAAGGATTCTAGATTGTTTTCTGCTATGGAATCTATGAGCGCACAGCCTTGCTTTATCTTTCCCACGCCCAAGAGTTAGGGTGGCTTGTCCTTTCCAGAAGCTGAGCTTCACCTGGGGCACCTGCTACGTTTATATTTGTAAGTGCTTCCTGTTGAGGTTTAGTTTCTGTAAAATGAGCATCATGGCCTACCCAACCGGAGTATTTTCTACGAGTAAGTCAGTAAGCGTTACCTAGCATGTTTTCATATGCCCCATTTATATTGTACACTAAGACTACGTGATGGGCCTCGGGGGAAACGTCTCCAGCAACCTTGTGTGCCTTTGGCAATGTGATCGTTACTAGTGCGTCTTTGTGGAGATGTCCTCGTGCTTCTGCGCACCAACAACGCACGACCTGAATCGGCGGTAAACGCAGTGGTGTCGTTTTGGAAAGCTGTCCATCATCCTGGTAAAAGGCGGGAATTCCTTTGCCTACTACGAGGGTGGACGGGGCGTGGCTCAGCGGGCGGAGCTTACAGGTGATTCATAAAGGGAGAACCAGCTGCTCTGTGTCTGCAGGAAAGGAAGATAGAACCCGCGCGTCACAGTCAGATACAGATTACGCTCCAGTACATCATCAATTCACCTCCAGGAAGGATTCTAGATCTTTTTCTGCTATAGGATCTCTGAGCGCACAGCCTTGCTTTATCTTTGCCAAGCCCAAGTTAGGGTGGCTTGTCCTTTCCAGAAGCTGAGCTTCAACTGGGGCACCTGCTACGTTTATATTTGTAAATGCTTCCTTTGAGGTTTAGTTTCTGTAAAATGAGCATCATGGCCTACCCAACCGGAGTATTTTCTACGAGTAAGTCAGTAAGCGTTACCTAGCATGTTTTCATATGCCCCGTTTATATTGTACACTAAGACTACGTGATGGGCCTCGGGGGAAACCTCACCAGCAACCTTGTGTGCCTTTGGCAATGTGATCGTTACTAGTGCGTCTTTGTGGAGATGTCCTCGTGCTTCTGCGCATCAACAACGCACGACCTGAATCGGCGGTAAACGCAGTGGTGTCGTTTTGGAAAGCTGTCCATCATCCTGGTAAAAGGCGGGAATTCCTTTGCCTACTACGAGGGTGGACGGGGCGTGGCTCAGCGGGCGGAGCTTACAGGTGATTCATAAAGGGAGAACCAGCTACTCTGTGTCTGCAGGAGAGGAAGATAGAACCCGCGCGTCACAGTCAGATACAGATTACGCTCCAGTACATCATCAGTTCACCTCCAGGAAGGATTCTAGATCTTTTTCTGCTATGGAATCTATGAGCGCATAGCCTTGCTTTATCTTTGCCAAGCCCAAGTTAGGGTGGCTTGTCCTTTCCAGAAGCTGAGCTTCAACTGGGGCACCTGCTACGTTTATATTTGTAAATGCTTCCTTTGAGGTTTAGTTTCTGTAAAATGAGCATCATGGCCTACCCAACCGGAGTATTTTCTACGAGTAAGTCAGTAAGCGTTACCTAGCATGTTTTCATATGCCCCGTTTATATTGTACACTAAGACTACGTGATGGGCCTCGGGGGAAACCTCACCAGCAACCTTGTGTGCCTTTGGCAATGTGATCGTTACTAGTGCGTCTTTGTGGAGATGTCCTCGTGCTTCTGCGCACCAACAACGCACGACCTGAATCGGCGGTAAACGCAGTGGTGTCGTTTTGGAAAGCTGTCCATCATCCTGGTAAAAGGCGGGAATTCCTTTGCCTACTACGAGGGTGGACGGGGCGTGGCTTAGCGGGCGGAACTTACAGGTGATTCATAAAGGGAGAACCAGCTGCTCTGTGTCTGCAGGAAAGGAAGATAGAACCCGCGCGTCACAGTCAGATACAGATTACGCTCCAGTACATCATCAATTCACCTCCAGGAAGGATTCTAGATTTTTTTCTGCTATGGAATCTATGAGCGCACAGCCTTGCTTTATCTTTCCCACGCCCAAGAGTTAGGGTGGCTTGTCCTTTCCAGAAGCTGAGCTTCACCTGGGGCACCTGCTACGTTTATATTTGTAAGTGCTTCCTGTTGAGGTTTAGTTTCTGTAAAATGAGCATCATGGCCTACCCAACCGGAGTATTTTGTACGAGTAAGTCAGTAAGCGTTACCTAGCATGTGTTCATATGCCCCGTGTATATTGTACACTAAGACTACGTGATGGGCCACGGGGGAAACCTCACCAGCAACCTTGTGTGCCTTTGGCAATGTGATCGTTACTAGTGCGTCTTTGTGGAGATGTCCTCGTGCTTCTGCGCACCAACAACGCACGACCTGAATCGGCGGTAAACGCAGTGGTGTCGTTTTGGAAAGCTGTCCATCATCCTGGTAAAAGGCGGGAATTCCTTTGCCTACTACGAGGGTGGACGGGGCGTGGCTCAGCGGGCGGAGCTTACAGGTGATTCATAAAGGGAGAACCAGCTGCTCTGTGTCTGCAGGAAAGGAAGATAGAACCCGCGCGTCACAGTCAGATACAGATTACGCTCCAGTACATCATCAATTCACCTCCAGGAAGGATTCTAGATTGTTTTCTGCTATGGAATCTATGAGCGCACAGCCTTGCTTTATCTTTCCCACGCCCAAGAGTTAGGGTGGCTTGTCCTTTCCAGAAGCTGAGCTTCACCTGGGGCACCTGCTACGTTTATATTTGTAAGTGCTTCCTGTTGAGGTTTAGTTTCTGTAAAATGAGCATCATGGCCTACCCAACCGGAGTATTTTCTACGAGTAAGTCAGTAAGCGTTACCTAGCATGTTTTCATATGCCCCATTTATATTGTACACTAAGACTACGTGATGGGCCTCGGGGGAAACGTCTCCAGCAACCTTGTGTGCCTTTGGCAATGTGATCGTTACTAGTGCGTCTTTGTGGAGATGTCCTCGTGCTTCTGCGCACCAACAACGCACGACCTGAATCGGCGGTAAACGCAGTGGTGTCGTTTTGGAAAGCTGTCCATCATCCTGGTAAAAGGCGGGAATTCCTTTGCCTACTACGAGGGTGGACGGGGCGTGGCTCAGCGGGCGGAGCTTACAGGTGATTCATAAAGGGAGAACCAGCTGCTCTGTGTCTGCAGGAAAGGAAGATAGAACCCGCGCGTCACAGTCAGATACAGATTACGCTCCAGTACATCATCAATTCACCTCCAGGAAGGATTCTAGATCTTTTTCTGCTATAGGATCTCTGAGCGCACAGCCTTGCTTTATCTTTGCCAAGCCCAAGTTAGGGTGGCTTGTCCTTTCCAGAAGCTGAGCTTCAACTGGGGCACCTGCTACGTTTATATTTGTAAATGCTTCCTTTGAGGTTTAGTTTCTGTAAAATGAGCATCATGGCCTACCCAACCGGAGTATTTTCTACGAGTAAGTCAGTAAGCGTTACCTAGCATGTTTTCATATGCCCCGTTTATATTGTACACTAAGACTACGTGATGGGCCTCGGGGGAAACCTCACCAGCAACCTTGTGTGCCTTTGGCAATGTGATCGTTACTAGTGCGTCTTTGTGGAGATGTCCTCGTGCTTCTGCGCATCAACAACGCACGACCTGAATCGGCGGTAAACGCAGTGGTGTCGTTTTGGAAAGCTGTCCATCATCCTGGTAAAAGGCGGGAATTCCTTTGCCTACTACGAGGGTGGACGGGGCGTGGCTCAGCGGGCGGAGCTTACAGGTGATTCATAAAGGGAGAACCAGCTACTCTGTGTCTGCAGGAGAGGAAGATAGAACCCGCGCGTCACAGTCAGATACAGATTACGCTCCAGTACATCATCAGTTCACCTCCAGGAAGGATTCTAGATCTTTTTCTGCTATGGAATCTATGAGCGCATAGCCTTGCTTTATCTTTGCCAAGCCCAAGTTAGGGTGGCTTGTCCATTTCCAGAAGCTGAGCTTCAACTGGGGCACCTGCTACGTTTATATTTGTAAATGCTTCCTTTGAGGTTTAGTTTCTGTAAAATGAGCATCATGGCCTACCCAACCGGAGTATTTTCTACGAGTAAGTCAGTAAGCGTTACCTAGCATGTTTTCATATGCCCCGTTTATATTGTACACTAAGACTACGTGATGGGCCTCGGGGGAAACCTCACCAGCAACCTTGTGTGCCTTTGGCAATGTGATCGTTACTAGTGCGTCTTTGTGGAGATGTCCTCGTGCTTCTGCGCACCAACAACGCACGACCTGAATCGGCGGTAAACGCAGTGGTGTCGTTTTGGAAAGCTGTCCATCATCCTGGTAAAAGGCGGGAATTCCTTTGCCTACTACGAGGGTGGACGGGGCGTGGCTCAGCGGGCGGAGCTTACAGGTGATTCATAAAGGGTGAACCAGCTGCTCTGTGTCTGCAGGAAAGGAAGATAGAACCCGCGCGTCACAGTCAGATACAGATTACGCTCCAGTACATCATCAATTCACCTCCAGGAAGGATTCTAGATTGTTTTCTGCTATGGAATCTATGAGCGCACAGCCTTGCTTTATCTTTCCCACGCCCAAGAGTTAGGGTGGCTTGTCCTTTCCAGAAGCTGAGCTTCACCTGGGGCACCTGCTACGTTTATATTTGTAAGTGCTTCCTGTTGAGGTTTAGTTTCTGTAAAATGAGCATCATGGCCTACCCAACCGGAGTATTTTCTACGAGTAAGTCAGTAAGCGTTACCTAGCATGTTTTCATATGCCCCGTTTATATTGTACACTAAGACTACGTGATGGGCATCGGGGGAAACGTCTCCAGCAACCTTGTGTGCCTTTGGCAATGTGATCGTTACTAGTGCGTCTTTGTGGAGATGTCCTCGTGCTTCTGCGCACAACCTGAATCGGCGGTAAACGCAGTGGTGTCGTTTTGGAAAGCTGTCCATCATCCTGGTAAAAGGCGGAATTCCCTTGCCTACTACGAGGGTGGACGGGGCGTGGCTCAGCGGGTGGAGCTTACAGGTGATTCATAAAGGGAGAACCTTCTACTCTGTGTCTGCAGGAAAGGAAGATAGAACCCGCGCGTCACAGTCAGATACAGATTACGCTCCAGTACATCATCAATTCACCTCCAGGAAGGATTCTAGATTGTTTTCTGCTATGGAATCTATGAGCGCACAGCCTTGCTTTATCTTTCCCACGCCCAAGAGTTAGGGTGGCTTGTCCTTTCCAGAAGCTGAGCTTCACCTGGGGCACCTGCTACGTTTATATTTGTAAGTGCTTCCTGTTGAGGTTTAGTTTCTGTAAAATGAGCATCATGGCCTACCCAACCGGAGTATTTTCTACGAGTAAGTCAGTAAGCGTTACCTAGCATGTTTTCATATGCCCCGTTTATATTGTACACTAAGACTACGTGATGGGCCACGGGGGAAACCTCACCAGCAACCTTGTGTGCCTTTGGCAATGTGATCGTTACTAGTGCGTCTTTGTGGAGATGTCCTCGTGCTTCTGCGCACCAACAACGCACGACCTGAATCGGCGGTAAACGCAGTGGTGTCGTTTTGGAAAGCTGTCCATCATCCTGGTAAAAGGCGGGAATTCCTTTGCCTACTACGAGGGTGGACGGGGCGTGGCTCAGCGGGCGGAACTTACAGGTGATTCATAAAGGGAGAACCAGCTGCTCTGTGTCTGCAAGAAAGGAAGATAGAACCCGCGCGTCACAGTCAGATACAGATTACGCTCCAGTACATCATCAATTCACCTCCAGGAAGGATTCTAGATTTTTTTCTGCTATGGAATCTATGAGCGCACAGTCTTGCTTTATCTTTCCCACGCCCAAGAGTTAGGGTGGCTTGTCCTTTCCAGAAGCTGAGCTTCACCTGGGGCACCTGCTACGTTTATATTTGTAAGTGCTTCCTGTTGAGGTTTAGTTTCTGTAAAATGAGCATCATGGCCTACCCAACCGGAGTATTTTCTACGAGTAAGTCAGTAAGCGTTACCTAGCATGTGTTCATATGCCCCGTGTATATTGTACACTAAGACTACGTGATGGGCCACGGGGGAAACCTCACCAGCAACCTTGTGTGCCTTTGGCAATGTGATCGTTACTAGTGCGTCTTTGTGGAGATGTCCTCGTGCTTCTGCGCACCAACAACGCACGACCTGAATCGGCGGTAAACGCAGTGGTGTCGTTTTGGAAAGCTGTCCATCATCCTGGTAAAAGGCGGGAATTCCTTTGCCTACTACGAGGGTGGACGGGGCGTGGCTCAGCGGGCGGAGCTTACAGGTGATTCATAAAGGGAGAACCAGCTGCTCTGTGTCTGCAGGAAAGGAAGATAGAACCCGCGCGTCACAGTCAGATACAGATTACGCTCCAGTACATCATCAATTCACCTCCAGGAAGGATTCTAGATTGTTTTCTGCTATGGAATCTATGAGCGCACAGCCTTGCTTTATCTTTCCCACGCCCAAGAGTTAGGGTGGCTTGTCCTTTCCAGAAGCTGAGCTTCACCTGGGGCACCTGCTACGTTTATATTTGTAAGTGCTTCCTGTTGAGGTTTAGTTTCTGTAAAATGAGCATCATGGCCTACCCAACCGGAGTATTTTCTACGAGTAAGTCAGTAAGCGTTACCTAGCATGTTTTCATATGCCCCATTTATATTGTACACTAAGACTACGTGATGGGCCTCGGGGGAAACGTCTCCAGCAACCTTGTGTGCCTTTGGCAATGTGATCGTTACTAGTGCGTCTTTGTGGAGATGTCCTCGTGCTTCTGCGCACCAACAACGCACGACCTGAATCGGCGGTAAACGCAGTGGTGTCGTTTTGGAAAGCTGTCCATCATCCTGGTAAAAGGCGGGAATTCCTTTGCCTACTACGAGAGTGGACGGGGCGTGGCTCAGCGGGCGGAGCTTACAGGTGATTCATAAAGGGAGAACCAGCTGCTCTGTGTCTGCAGGAAAGGAAGATAGAACCCGCGCGTCACAGTCAGATACAGATTACGCTCCAGTACATCATCAATTCACCTCCAGGAAGGATTCTAGATTTTTTTCTGCTATGGAATCTATGAGCGCACAGCCTTGCTTTATCTTTCCCACGCCCAAGAGTTAGGGTGGCTTGTCCTTTCCAGAAGCTGAGCTTCACCTGGGGCACCTGCTACGTTTATATTTGTAAGTGCTTCCTGTTGAGGTTTAGTTTCTGTAAAATGAGCATCATGGCCTACCCAACCGGAGTATTTTCTACGAGTAAGTCAGTAAGCGTTACCTAGCATGTTTTCATATGCCCCGTTTATATTGTACACTAAGACTACGTGATGGGCCACGGGGGAAACCTCACCAGCAACCTTGTGTGCCTTTGGCAATGTGATCGTTACTAGTGCGTCTTTGTGGAGATGTCCTCGTGCTTCTGCGCACCAACAACGCACGACCTGAATCGGCGGTAAACGCAGTGGTGTCGTTTTGGAAAGCTGTCCATCATCCTGGTAAAAGGCGGGAATTCCTTTGCCTACTACGAGGGTGGACGGGGCGTGGCTCAGCGGGCGGAGCTTACAGGTGATTCATAAAGGGAGAACCAGCTGCTCTGTGTCTGCAGGAAAGGAAGATAGAACCCGCGCGTCACAGTCAGATACAGATTACGCTCCAGTACATCATCAATTCACCTCCAGGAAGGATTCTAGATTTTTTTCTGCTATGGAATCTATGAGCGCACAGCCTTGCTTTATCTTTCCCACGCCCAAGAGTTAGGGTGGCTTGTCCTTTCCAGAAGCTGAGCTTCACCTGGGGCACCTGCTATGTTTATATTTGTAAGTGCTTCCTGTTGAGGTTTAGTTTCTGTAAAATGAGCATCATGGCCTACCCAACCGGAGTATTTTCTACGAGTAAGTCAGTAAGCGTTACCTAGCATGTGTTCATATGCCCCGTGTATATTGTACACTAAGACTACGTGATGGGCCACGGGGGAAACCTCACCAGCAACCTTGTGTGCCTTTGGCAATGTGATCGTTACTAGTGCGTCTTTGTGGAGATGTCCTCGTGCTTCTGCGCACCAACAACGCACGACCTGAATCGGCGGTAAACGCAGTGGTGTCGTTTTGGAAAGCTGTCCATCATCCTGGTAAAAGGCGGGAATTCCTTTGCCTACTACGAGGGTGGACGGGGCGTGGCTCAGCGGGCGGAGCTTACAGGTGATTCATAAAGGGAGAACCAGCTGCTCTGTGTCTGCAGGAAAGGAAGATAGAACCCGCGCGTCACAGTCAGATACAGATTACGCTCCAGTACATCATCAATTCACCTCCAGGAAGGATTCTAGATTGTTTTCTGCTATGGAATCTATGAGCGCACAGCCTTGCTTTATCTTTCCCACGCCCAAGAGTTAGGGTGGCTTGTCCTTTCCAGAAGCTGAGCTTCACCTGGGGCACCTGCTACGTTTATATTTGTAAGTGCTTCCTGTTGAGGTTTAGTTTCTGTAAAATGAGCATCATGGCCTACCCAACCGGAGTATTTTCTACGAGTAAGTCAGTAAGCGTTACCTAGCATGTTTTCATATGCCCCATTTATATTGTACACTAAGACTACGTGATGGGCCTCGGGGGAAACGTCTCCAGCAACCTTGTGTGCCTTTGGCAATGTGATCGTTACTAGTGCGTCTTTGTGGAGATGTCCTCGTGCTTCTGCGCACCAACAACGCACGACCTGAATCGGCGGTAAACGCAGTGGTGTCGTTTTGGAAAGCTGTCCATCATCCTGGTAAAAGGCGGGAATTCCTTTGCCTACTACGAGGGTGGACGGGGCGTGGCTCAGCGGGCGGAGCATACAGATTACGCTCCAGTACATCATCAATTCACCTCCAGGAAGGATTCTAGATCTTTTTCTGCTATAGGATCTCTGAGCGCACAGCCTTGCTTTATCTTTGCCAAGCCCAAGTTAGGGTGGCTTGTCCTTTCCAGAAGCTGAGCTTCAACTGGGGCACCTGCTACGTTTATATTTGTAAATGCTTCCTTTGAGGTTTAGTTTCTGTAAAATGAGCATCATGGCCTACCCAACCGGAGTATTTTCTACGAGTAAGTCAGTAAGCGTTACCTAGCATGTTTTCATATGCCCCGTTTATATTGTACACTAAGACTACGTGATGGGCCTCGGGGGAAACCTCACCAGCAACCTTGTGTGCCTTTGGCAATGTGATCGTTACTAGTGCGTCTTTGTGGAGATGTCCTCGTGCTTCTGCGCATCAACAACGCACGACCTGAATCGGCGGTAAACGCAGTGGTGTCGTTTTGGAAAGCTGTCCATCATCCTGGTAAAAGGCGGGAATTCCTTTGCCTACTACGAGGGTGGACGGGGCGTGGCTCAGCGGGCGGAGCTTACAGGTGATTCATAAAGGGAGAACCAGCTACTCTGTGTCTGCAGGAGAGGAAGATAGAACCCGCGCGTCACAGTCAGATACAGATTACGCTCCAGTACATCATCAGTTCACCTCCAGGAAGGATTCTAGATCTTTTTCTGCTATGGAATCTATGAGCGCATAGCCTTGCTTTATCTTTGCCAAGCCCAAGTTAGGGTGGCTTGTCCTTTCCAGAAGCTGAGCTTCAACTGGGGCACCTGCTACGTTTATATTTGTAAATGCTTCCTTTGAGGTTTAGTTTCTGTAAAATGAGCATCATGGCCTACCCAACCGGAGTATTTTCTACGAGTAAGTCAGTAAGCGTTACCTAGCATGTTTTCATATGCCCCGTTTATATTGTACACTAAGACTACGTGATGGGCCTCGGGGGAAACCTCACCAGCAACCTTGTGTGCCTTTGGCAATGTGATCGTTACTAGTGCGTCTTTGTGGAGATGTCCTCGTGCTTCTGCGCACCAACAACGCACGACCTGAATCGGCGGTAAACGCAGTGGTGTCGTTTTGGAAAGCTGTCCATCATCCTGGTAAAAGGCGGGAATTCCTTTGCCTACTACGAGGGTGGACGGGGCGTGGCTCAGCGGGCGGAGCTTACAGGTGATTCATAAAGGGTGAACCAGCTGCTCTGTGTCTGCAGGAAAGGAAGATAGAACCCGCGCGTCACAGTCAGATACAGATTACGCTCCAGTACATCATCAATTCACCTCCAGGAAGGATTCTAGATTGTTTTCTGCTATGGAATCTATGAGCGCACAGCCTTGCTTTATCTTTCCCACGCCCAAGAGTTAGGGTGGCTTGTCCTTTCCAGAAGCTGAGCTTCACCTGGGGCACCTGCTACGTTTATATTTGTAAGTGCTTCCTGTTGAGGTTTAGTTTCTGTAAAATGAGCATCATGGCCTACCCAACCGGAGTATTTTCTACGAGTAAGTCAGTAAGCGTTACCTAGCATGTTTTCATATGCCCCGTTTATATTGTACACTAAGACTACGTGATGGGCATCGGGGGAAACGTCTCCAGCAACCTTGTGTGCCTTTGGCAATGTGATCGTTACTAGTGCGTCTTTGTGGAGATGTCCTCGTGCTTCTGCGCACAACCTGAATCGGCGGTAAACGCAGTGGTGTCGTTTTGGAAAGCTGTCCATCATCCTGGTAAAAGGCGGAATTCCCTTGCCTACTACGAGGGTGGACGGGGCGTGGCTCAGCGGGCGGAGCTTACAGGTGATTCATAAAGGGAGAACCAGCTACTCTGTGTCTGCAGGAAAGGAAGATAGAACCCGCGCGTCACAGTCAGATACAGATTACGCTCCAGTACATCATCAATTCACCTCCAGGAAGGATTCTAGATTGTTTTCTGCTATGGAATCTATGAGCGCACAGCCTTGCTTTATCTTTGCCAAGCCCAAGTTAGGGTGGCTTGTCCTTTCCAGAAGCTGAGCTTCACCTGGGGCACCTGCTACGTTTATATTTGTAAGTGCTTCCTGTTGAGGTTTAGTTTCTGTAAAATGAGCATCATGGCCTACCCAACCGGAGTATTTTCTACGAGTAAGTCAGTAAGCGTTACCTAGCATGTTTTCATATGCCCTGTTTATATTGTACACTAAGACTACGTGATGGGCCACGGGGGAAACCTCACCAGCAACCTTGTGTGCCTTTGGCAATGTGATTGTTACTAGTGCGTCTTTGTGGAGATGTCCTCGTGCTTCTGCGCACCAACAACGCACGACCTGAATCGGCGGTAAACGCAGTGGTGTCGTTTTGGAAAGCTGTCCATCATCCTGGTAAAAGGCGGGAATTCCTTTGCCTACTACGAGGGTGGACGGGGCGTGGCTCAGCGGGCGGAACTTACAGGTGATTCATAAAGGGAGAACCAGCTGCTCTGTGTCTGCAGGAAAGGAAGATAGAACCCGCGCGTCACAGTCAGATACAGATTACGCTCCAGTACATCATCAATTCACCTCCAGGAAGGATTCTAGATTTTTTTCTGCTATGGAATCTATGAGCGCACAGCCTTGCTTTATCTTTCCCACGCCCAAGAGTTAGGGTGGCTTGTCCTTTCCAGAAGCTGAGCTTCACCTGGGGCACCTGCTACGTTTATATTTGTAAGTGCTTCCTGTTGAGGTTTAGTTTCTGTAAAATGAGCATCATGGCCTACCCAACCGGAGTATTTTGTACGAGTAAGTCAGTAAGCGTTACCTAGCATGTGTTCATATGCCCCGTGTATATTGTACACTAAGACTACGTGATGGGCCACGGGGGAAACCTCACCAGCAACCTTGTGTGCCTTTGGCAATGTGATCGTTACTAGTGCGTCTTTGTGGAGATGTCCTCGTGCTTCTGCGCACCAACAACGCACGACCTGAATCGGCGGTAAACGCAGTGGTGTCGTTTTGGAAAGCTGTCCATCATCCTGGTAAAAGGCGGGAATTCCTTTGCCTACTACGAGGGTGGACGGGGCGTGGCTCAGCGGGCGGAGCTTACAGGTGATTCATAAAGGGAGAACCAGCTGCTCTGTGTCTGCAGGAAAGGAAGATAGAACCCGCGCGTCACAGTCAGATACAGATTACGCTCCAGTACATCATCAATTCACCTCCAGGAAGGATTCTAGATTGTTTTCTGCTATGGAATCTATGAGCGCACAGCCTTGCTTTATCTTTCCCACGCCCAAGAGTTAGGGTGGCTTGTCCTTTCCAGAAGCTGAGCTTCACCTGGGGCACCTGCTACGTTTATATTTGTAAGTGCTTCCTGTTGAGGTTTAGTTTCTGTAAAATGAGCATCATGGCCTACCCAACCGGAGTATTTTCTACGAGTAAGTCAGTAAGCGTTACCTAGCATGTTTTCATATGCCCCATTTATATTGTACACTAAGACTACGTGATGGGCCTCGGGGGAAACGTCTCCAGCAACCTTGTGTGCCTTTGGCAATGTGATCGTTACTAGTGCGTCTTTGTGGAGATGTCCTCGTGCTTCTGCGCACCAACAACGCACGACCTGAATCGGCGGTAAACGCAGTGGTGTCGTTTTGGAAAGCTGTCCATCATCCTGGTAAAAGGCGGGAATTCCTTTGCCTACTACGAGGGTGGACGGGGCGTGGCTCAGCGGGCGGAGCTTACAGGTGATTCATAAAGGGAGAACCAGCTGCTCTGTGTCTGCAGGAAAGGAAGATAGAACCCGCGCGTCACAGTCAGATACAGATTACGCTCCAGTACATCATCAATTCACCTCCAGGAAGGATTCTAGATTTTTTTCTGCTATGGAATCTATGAGCGCACAGCCTTGCTTTATCTTTCCCACGCCCAAGAGTTAGGGTGGCTTGTCCTTTCCAGAAGCTGAGCTTCACCTGGGGCACCTGCTACGTTTATATTTGTAAGTGCTTCCTGTTGAGGTTTAGTTTCTGTAAAATGAGCATCATGGCCTACCCAACCGGAGTATTTTCTACGAGTAAGTCAGTAAGCGTTACCTAGCATGTTTTCATATGCCCCGTTTATATTGTACACTAAGACTACGTGATGGGCCACGGGGGAAACCTCACCAGCAACCTTGTGTGCCTTTGGCAATGTGATCGTTACTAGTGCGTCTTTGTGGAGATGTCCTCGTGCTTCTGCGCACCAACAACGCACGACCTGAATCGGCGGTAAACGCAGTGGTGTCGTTTTGGAAAGCTGTCCATCATCCTGGTAAAAGGCGGGAATTCCTTTGCCTACTACGAGGGTGGACGGGGCGTGGCTCAGCGGGCGGAGCTTACAGGTGATTCATAAAGGGAGAACCAGCTGCTCTGTGTCTGCAGGAAAGGAAGATAGAACCCGCGCGTCACAGTCAGATACAGATTACGCTCCAGTACATCATCAATTCACCTCCAGGAAGGATTCTAGATTGTTTTCTGCTATGGAATCTATGAGCGCACAGCCTTGCTTTATCTTTCCCACGCCCAAGAGTTAGGGTGGCTTGTCCTTTCCAGAAGCTGAGCTTCACCTGGGGCACCTGCTACGTTTATATTTGTAAGTGCTTCCTGTTGAGGTTTAGTTTCTGTAAAATGAGCATCATGGCCTACCCAACCGGAGTATTTTCTACGAGTAAGTCAGTAAGCGTTACCTAGCATGTTTTCATATGCCCCGTTTATATTGTACACTAAGACTACGTGATGGGCATCGGGGGAAACGTCTCCAGCAACCTTGTGTGCCTTTGGCAATGTGATCGTTACTAGTGCGTCTTTGTGGAGATGTCCTCGTGCTTCTGCGCACAACCTGAATCGGCGGTAAACGCAGTGGTGTCGTTTTGGAAAGCTGTCCATCATCCTGGTAAAAGGCGGAATTCCCTTGCCTACTACGAGGGTGGACGGGGCGTGGCTCAGCGGGTGGAGCTTACAGGTGATTCATAAAGGGAGAACCTTCTACTCTGTGTCTGCAGGAAAGGAAGATAGAACCCGCGCGTCACAGTCAGATACAGATTACGCTCCAGTACATCATCAATTCACCTCCAGGAAGGATTCTAGATTGTTTTCTGCTATGGAATCTATGAGCGCACAGCCTTGCTTTATCTTTCCCATGCCCAAGAGTTAGGGTGGCTTGTCCTTTCCAGAAGCTGAGCTTCACCTGGGGCACCTGCTACGTTTATATTTGTAAGTGCTTCCTGTTGAGGTTTAGTTTCTGTAAAATGAGCATCATGGCCTACCCAACCGGAGTATTTTCTACGAGTAAGTCAGTAAGCGTTACCTAGCATGTTTTCATATGCCCCGTTTATATTGTACACTAAGACTACGTGATGGGCCACGGAGGAAACCTCACCAGCAACCTTGTGTGCCTTTGGCAATGTGATCGTTACTAGTGCGTCTTTGTGGAGATGTCCTCGTGCTTCTGCGCACCAACAACGCACGACCTGAATCGGCGGTAAACGCAGTGGTGTCGTTTTGGAAAGCTGTCCATCATCCTGGTAAAAGGCGGGAATTCCTTTGCCTACTACGAGGGTGGACGGGGCGTGGCTCAGCGGGCGGAGCTTACAGGTGATTCATAAAGGGAGAACCAGCTGCTCTGTGTCTGCAGGAAAGGAAGATAGAACCCGCGCGTCACAGTCAGATACAGATTACGCTCCAGTACATCATCAATTCACCTCCAGGAAGGATTCTAGATTTTTTTCTGCTATGGAATCTATGAGCGCACAGCCTTGCTTTATCTTTCCCACGCCCAAGAGTTAGGGTGGCTTGTCCTTTCCAGAAGCTGAGCTTCACCTGGGGCACCTGCTACGTTTATATTTGTAAGTGCTTCCTGTTGAGGTTTAGTTTCTGTAAAATGAGCATCATGGCCTACCCAACCGGAGTATTTTCTACGAGTAAGTCAGTAAGCGTTACCTAGCATGTGTTCATATGCCCCGTGTATATTGTACACTAAGACTACGTGATGGGCCACGGGGGAAACCTCACCAGCAACCTTGTGTGCCTTTGGCAATGTGATCGTTACTAGTGCGTCTTTGTGGAGATGTCCTCGTGCTTCTGCGCACCAACAACGCACGACCTGAATCGGCGGTAAACGCAGTGGTGTCGTTTTGGAAAGCTGTCCATCATCCTGGTAAAAGGCGGGAATTCCTTTGCCTACTACGAGGGTGGACGGGGCGTGGCTCAGCGGGCGGAGCTTACAGGTGATTCATAAAGGGAGAACCAGCTGCTCTGTGTCTGCAGGAAAGGAAGATAGAACCCGCGCGTCACAGTCAGATACAGATTACGCTCCAGTACATCATCAATTCACCTCCAGGAAGGATTCTAGATTGTTTTCTGCTATGGAATCTATGAGCGCACAGCCTTGCTTTATCTTTCCCACGCCCAAGAGTTAGGGTGGCTTGTCCTTTCCAGAAGCTGAGCTTCACCTGGGGCACCTGCTACGTTTATATTTGTAAGTGCTTCCTGTTGAGGTTTAGTTTCTGTAAAATGAGCATCATGGCCTACCCAACCGGAGTATTTTCTACGAGTAAGTCAGTAAGCGTTACCTAGCATGTTTTCATATGCCCCGTTTATATTGTACACTAAGACTACGTGATGGGCCTCGGGGGAAACCTCACCAGCAACCTTGTGTGCCTTTGGCAATGTGATCGTTACTAGTGCGTCTTTGTGGAGATGTCCTCGTGCTTCTGCGCATCAACAACGCACGACCTGAATCGGCGGTAAACGCAGTGGTGTCGTTTTGGAAAGCTGTCCATCATCCTGGTAAAAGGCGGGAATTCCTTTGCCTACTACGAGGGTGGACGTGGCGTGGCTCAGCGGGCGGAGCTTACAGGTGATTCATAAAGGGAGAACCTTCTACTCTGTGTCTGCAGGAAAGGAAGATAGAACCCGCGCGTCACAGTCAGATACAGATTACGCTCCAGTACATCATCAATTCACCTCCAGGAAGGATTCTAGATTGTTTTCTGCTATGGAATCTATGAGCGCACAGCCTTGCTTTATCTTTCCCACGCCCAAGAGTTAGGGTGGCTTGTCCTTTCCAGAAGCTGAGCTTCACCTGGGGCACCTGCTACGTTTATATTTGTAAGTGCTTCCTGTTGAGGTTTAGTTTCTGTAAAATGAGCATCATGGCCTACCCAACCGGAGTATTTTCTACGAGTAAGTCAGTAAGCGTTACCTAGCATGTTTTCATATGCCCCGTTTATATTGTACACTAAGACTACGTGATGGGCCACGGGGGAAACCTCACCAGCAACCTTGTGTGCCTTTGGCAATGTGATCGTTACTAGTGCGTCTTTGTGGAGATGTCCTCGTGCTTCTGCGCACCAACAACGCACGACCTGAATCGGCGGTAAACGCAGTGGTGTCGTTTTGGAAAGCTGTCCATCATCCTGGTAAAAGGCGGGAATTCCTTTGCCTACTACGAGGGTGGACGGGGCGTGGCTCAGCGGGCGGAGCTTACAGGTGATTCATAAAGGGAGAACCAGCTGCTCTGTGTCTGCAGGAAAGGAAGATAGAACCCGCGCGTCACAGTCAGATACAGATTACGCTCCAGTACATCATCAATTCACCTCCAGGAAGGATTCTAGATTTTTTTCTGCTATGGAATCTATGAGCGCACAGCCTTGCTTTATCTTTCCCACGCCCAAGAGTTAGGGTGGCTTGTCCTTTCCAGAAGCTGAGCTTCACCTGGGGCACCTGCTACGTTTATATTTGTAAGTGCTTCCTGTTGAGGTTTAGTTTCTGTAAAATGAGCATCATGGCCTACCCAACCGGAGTATTTTCTACGAGTAAGTCAGTAAGCGTTACCTAGCATGTGTTCATATGCCCCGTGTATATTGTACACTAAGACTACGTGATGGGCCACGGGGGAAACCTCACCAGCAACCTTGTGTGCCTTTGGCAATGTGATCGTTACTAGTGCGTCTTTGTGGAGATGTCCTCGTGCTTCTGCGCACCAACAACGCACGACCTGAATCGGCGGTAAACGCAGTGGTGTCGTTTTGGAAAGCTGTCCATCATCCTGGTAAAAGGCGGGAATTCCTTTGCCTACTACGAGGGTGGACGGGGCGTGGCTCAGCGGGCGGAGCTTACAGGTGATTCATAAAGGGAGAACCAGCTGCTCTGTGTCTGCAGGAAAGGAAGATAGAACCCGCGCGTCACAGTCAGATACAGATTACGCTCCAGTACATCATCAATTCACCTCCAGGAAGGATTCTAGATTGTTTTCTGCTATGGAATCTATGAGCGCACAGCCTTGCTTTATCTTTCCCACGCCCAAGAGTTAGGGTGGCTTGTCCTTTCCAGAAGCTGAGCTTCACCTGGGGCACCTGCTACGTTTATATTTGTAAGTGCTTCCTGTTGAGGTTTAGTTTCTGTAAAATGAGCATCATGGCCTACCCAACCGGAGTATTTTCTACGAGTAAGTCAGTAAGCGTTACCTAGCATGTTTTCATATGCCCCATTTATATTGTACACTAAGACTACGTGATGGGCCTCGGGGGAAACGTCTCCAGCAACCTTGTGTGCCTTTGGCAATGTGATCGTTACTAGTGCGTCTTTGTGGAGATGTCCTCGTGCTTCTGCGCACCAACAACGCACGACCTGAATCGGCGGTAAACGCAGTGGTGTCGTTTTGGAAAGCTGTCCATCATCCTGGTAAAAGGCGGAATTCCCTTTGCCTACTACGAGGGTGGACGGGGCGTGGCTCAGCGGGCGGAGCTTACAGGTGATTCATAAAGGGAGAACCAGCTGCTCTGTGTCTGCAGGAAAGGAAGATAGAACCCGCGCGTCACAGTCAGATACAGATTACGCTCCAGTACATCATCAATTCACCTCCAGGAAGGATTCTAGATTGTTTTCTGCTATGGAATCTATGAGCGCACAGCCTTGCTTTATCTTTCCCACGCCCAAGAGTTAGGGTGGCTTGTCCTTTCCAGAAGCTGAGCTTCAACTGGGGCACCTGCTACGTTTATATTTGTAAATGCTTCCTTTGAGGTTTAGTTTCTGTAAAATGAGCATCATGGCCTACCCAACCGGAGTATTTTCTACGAGTAAGTCAGTAAGCGTTACCTAGCATGTTTTCATATGCCCCGTTTATATTGTACACTAAGACTACGTGATGGGCCTCGGGGGAAACCTCACCAGCAACCTTGTGTGCCTTTGGCAATGTGATCGTTACTAGTGCGTCTTTGTGGAGATGTCCTCGTGCTTCTGCGCATCAACAACGCACGACCTGAATCGGCGGTAAACGCAGTGGTGTCGTTTTGGAAAGCTGTCCATCATCCTGGTAAAAGGCGGGAATTCCTTTGCCTACTACGAGGGTGGACGGGGCGTGGCTCAGCGGGCGGAGCTTACAGGTGATTCATAAAGGGAGAACCAGCTACTCTGTGTCTGCAGGAGAGGAAGATAGAACCCGCGCGTCACAGTCAGATACAGATTACGCTCCAGTACATCATCAGTTCACCTCCAGGAAGGATTCTAGATCTTTTTCTGCTATGGAATCTATGAGCGCATAGCCTTGCTTTATCTTTGCCAAGCCCAAGTTAGGGTGGCTTGTCCTTTCCAGAAGCTGAGCTTCAACTGGGGCACCTGCTACGTTTATATTTGTAAATGCTTCCTTTGAGGTTTAGTTTCTGTAAAATGAGCATCATGGCCTACCCAACCGGAGTATTTTCTACGAGTAAGTCAGTAAGCGTTACCTAGCATGTTTTCATATGCCCCGTTTATATTGTACACTAAGACTACGTGATGGGCCTCGGGGGAAACCTCACCAGCAACCTTGTGTGCCTTTGGCAATGTGATCGTTACTAGTGCGTCTTTGTGGAGATGTCCTCGTGCTTCTGCGCACCAACAACGCACGACCTGAATCGGCGGTAAACGCAGTGGTGTCGTTTTGGAAAGCTGTCCATCATCCTGGTAAAAGGCGGGAATTCCTTTGCCTACTACGAGGGTGGACGGGGCGTGGCTCAGCGGGCGGAGCTTACAGGTGATTCATAAAGGGTGAACCAGCTGCTCTGTGTCTGCAGGAAAGGAAGATAGAACCCGCGCGTCACAGTCAGATACAGATTACGCTCCAGTACATCATCAATTCACCTCCTGGAAGGATTCTAGATTGTTTTCTGCTATGGAATCTATGAGCGCACAGCCTTGCTTTATCTTTCCCACGCCCAAGAGTTAGGGTGGCTTGTCCTTTCCAGAAGCTGAGCTTCACCTGGGGCACCTGCTACGTTTATATTTGTAAGTGCTTCCTGTTGAGGTTTAGTTTCTGTAAAATGAGCATCATGGCCTACCCAACCGGAGTATTTTCTACGAGTAAGTCAGTAAGCGTTACCTAGCATGTTTTCATATGCCCCGTTTATATTGTACACTAAGACTACGTGATGGGCATCGGGGGAAACGTCTCCAGCAACCTTGTGTGCCTTTGGCAATGTGATCGTTACTAGTGCGTCTTTGTGGAGATGTCCTCGTGCTTCTGCGCACAACCTGAATCGGCGGTAAACGCAGTGGTGTCGTTTTGGAAAGCTGTCCATCATCCTGGTAAAAGGCGGAATTCCCTTGCCTACTACGAGGGTGGACGGGGCGTGGCTCAGCGGGTGGAGCTTACAGGTGATTCATAAAGGGAGAACCTTCTACTCTGTGTCTGCAGGAAAGGAAGATAGAACCCGCGCGTCACAGTCAGATACAGATTACGCTCCAGTACATCATCAATTCACCTCCAGGAAGGATTCTAGATTGTTTTCTGCTATGGAATCTATGAGCGCACAGCCTTGCTTTATCTTTCCCACGCCCAAGAGTTAGGGTGGCTTGTCCTTTCCAGAAGCTGAGCTTCACCTGGGGCACCTGCTACGTTTATATTTGTAAGTGCTTCCTGTTGAGGTTTAGTTTCTGTAAAATGAGCATCATGGCCTACCCAACCGGAGTATTTTCTACGAGTAAGTCAGTAAGCGTTACCTAGCATGTTTTCATATGCCCCGTTTATATTGTACACTAAGACTACGTGATGGGCCACGGGGGAAACCTCACCAGCAACCTTGTGTGCCTTTGGCAATGTGATCGTTACTAGTGCGTCTTTGTGGAGATGTCCTCGTGCTTCTGCGCACCAACAACGCACGACCTGAATCGGCGGTAAACGCAGTGGTGTCGTTTTGGAAAGCTGTCCATCATCCTGGTAAAAGGCGGGAATTCCTTTGCCTACTACGAGGGTGGACGGGGCGTGGCTCAGCGGGCGGAACTTACAGGTGATTCATAAAGGGAGAACCAGCTGCTCTGTGTCTGCAGGAAAGGAAGATAGAACCCGCGCGTCACAGTCAGATACAGATTACGCTCCAGTACATCATCAATTCACCTCCAGGAAGGATTCTAGATTTTTTTCTGCTATGGAATCTATGAGCGCACAGCCTTGCTTTATCTTTCCCAAGCCCAAGTTAGGGTGGCTTGTCCTTTCCAGAAGCTGAGCTTCACCTGGGGCACCTGCTACGTTTATATTTGTAAGTGCTTCCTGTTGAGGTTTAGTTTCTGTAAAATGAGCATCATGGCCTACCCAACCGGAGTATTTTCTACGAGTAAGTCAGTAAGCGTTACCTAGCATGTGTTCATATGCCCCGTTTATATTGTACACTAAGACTACGTGATGGGCCACGGGGGAAACCTCACCAGCAACCTTGTGTGCCTTTGGCAATGTGATCGTTACTAGTGCGTCTTTGTGGAGATGTCCTCGTGCTTCTGCGCATCAACAACGCACGACCTGAATCGGCGGTAAACGCAGTGGTGTCGTTTTGGAAAGCTGTCCATCATCCTGGTAAAAGGCGGGAATTCCTTTGCCTACTACGAGGGTGGACGGGGCGTGGCTCAGCGGGCGGAGCTTACAGGTGATTCATAAAGGGAGAACCAGCTACTCTGTGTCTGCAGGAGAGGAAGATAGAACCCGCGCGTCACAGTCAGATACAGATTACGCTCCAGTACATCATCAGTTCACCTCCAGGAAGGATTCTAGATCTTTTTCTGCTATGGAATCTATGAGCGCATAGCCTTGCTTTATCTTTGCCAAGCCCAAGTTAGGGTGGCTTGTCCTTTCCAGAAGCTGAGCTTCAACTGGGGCACCTGCTACGTTTATATTTGTAAATGCTTCCTTTGAGGTTTAGTTTCTGTAAAATGAGCATCATGGCCTACCCAACCGGAGTATTTTCTACGAGTAAGTCAGTAAGCGTTACCTAGCATGTTTTCATATGCCCCGTTTATATTGTACACTAAGACTACGTGATGGGCCTCGGGGGAAACCTCACCAGCAACCTTGTGTGCCTTTGGCAATGTGATCGTTACTAGTGCGTCTTTGTGGAGATGTCCTCGTGCTTCTGCGCACCAACAACGCACGACCTGAATCGGCGGTAAACGCAGTGGTGTCGTTTTGGAAAGCTGTCCATCATCCTGGTAAAAGGCGGGAATTCCTTTGCCTACTACGAGGGTGGACGGGGCGTGGCTCAGCGGGCGGAGCTTACAGGTGATTCATAAAGGGTGAACCAGCTGCTCTGTGTCTGCAGGAAAGGAAGATAGAACCCGCGCGTCACAGTCAGATACAGATTACGCTCCAGTACATCATCAATTCACCTCCTGGAAGGATTCTAGATTGTTTTCTGCTATGGAATCTATGAGCGCACAGCCTTGCTTTATCTTTCCCACGCCCAAGAGTTAGGGTGGCTTGTCCTTTCCAGAAGCTGAGCTTCACCTGGGGCACCTGCTACGTTTATATTTGTAAGTGCTTCCTGTTGAGGTTTAGTTTCTGTAAAATGAGCATCATGGCCTACCCAACCGGAGTATTTTCTACGAGTAAGTCAGTAAGCGTTACCTAGCATGTTTTCATATGCCCCGTTTATATTGTACACTAAGACTACGTGATGGGCATCAGGGGAAACCTCACCAGCAACCTTGTGTGCCTTTGGCAATGTGATCGTTACTAGTGCGTCTTTGTGGAGATGTCCTCGTGCTTCTGCGCACCAACAACGCACGACCTGAATCGGCGGTAAACGCAGTGGTGTCGTTTTGGAAAGCTGTCCATCATCCTGGTAAAAGGCGGGAATTCCTTTGCCTACTACGAGGGTGGACGGGGCGTGGCTCAGCGGGCGGAGCTTACAGGTGATTCATAAAGGGAGAACCTTCTACTCTGTGTCTGCAGGAAAGGAAGATAGAACCCGCGCGTCACAGTCAGATACAGATTACGCTCCAGTACATCATCAATTCACCTCCAGGAAGGATTCTAGATTGTTTTCTGCTATGGAATCTATGAGCGCACAGCCTTGCTTTATCTTTCCCACGCCCAAGAGTTAGGGTGGCTTGTCCTTTCCAGAAGCTGAGCTTCACCTGGGGCACCTGCTACGTTTATATTTGTAAGTGCTTCCTGTTGAGGTTTAGTTTCTGTAAAATGAGCATCATGGCCTACCCAACCGGAGTATTTTCTACGAGTAAGTCAGTAAGCGTTACCTAGCATGTTTTCATATGCCCCATTTATATTGTACACTAAGACTACGTGATGGGCCTCGGGGGAAACGTCTCCAGCAACCTTGTGTGCCTTTGGCAATGTGATCGTTACTAGTGCGTCTTTGTGGAGATGTCCTCGTGCTTCTGCGCACCAACAACGCACGACCTGAATCGGCGGTAAACGCAGTGGTGTCGTTTTGGAAAGCTGTCCATCATCCTGGTAAAAGGCGGGAATTCCTTTGCCTACTACGAGGGTGGACGGGGCGTGGCTCAGCGGGCGGAGCTTACAGGTGATTCATAAAGGGAGAACCAGCTGCTCTGTGTCTGCAGGAAAGGAAGATAGAACCCGCGCGTCACAGTCAGATACAGATTACGCTCCAGTACATCATCAATTCACCTCCAGGAAGGATTCTAGATTGTTTTCTGCTATGGAATCTATGAGCGCACAGCCTTGCTTTATCTTTCCCACGCCCAAGAGTTAGGGTGGCTTGTCCTTTCCAGAAGCTGAGCTTCACCTGGGGCACCTGCTACGTTTATATTTGTAAGTGCTTCCTGTTGAGGTTTAGTTTCTGTAAAATGAGCATCATGGCCTACCCAACCGGAGTATTTTCTACGAGTAAGTCAGTAAGCGTTACCTAGCATGTTTTCATATGCCCCATTTATATTGTACACTAAGACTACGTGATGGGCCTCGGGGGAAACGTCTCCAGCAACCTTGTGTGCCTTTGGCAATGTGATCGTCACTAGTGCGTCTTTGTGGAGATGTCCTCGTGCTTCTGCGCACCAACAACGCACGACCTGAATCGGCGGTAAACGCAGTGGTGTCGTTTTGGAAAGCTGTCCATCATCCTGGTAAAAGGCGGGAATTCCTTTGTCTACTACGAGGGTGGACGGGGCGTGGCTCAGCGGGCGGAGCTTACAGGTGATTCATAAAGGGAGAACCAGCTGCTCTGTGTCTGCAGGAAAGGAAGATAGAACCCGCGCGTCACAGTCAGATACAGATTACGCTCCAGTACATCATCAATTCACCTCCAGGAAGGATTCTAGATCTTTTTCTGCTATAGGATCTCTGAGCGCACAGCCTTGCTTTATCTTTGCCAAGCCCAAGTTAGGGTGGCTTGTCCTTTCCAGAAGCTGAGCTTCAACTGGGGCACCTGCTACGTTTATATTTGTAAATGCTTCCTTTGAGGTTTAGTTTCTGTAAAATGAGCATCATGGCCTACCCAACCGGAGTATTTTCTACGAGTAAGTCAGTAAGCGTTACCTAGCATGTTTTCATATGCCCCGTTTATATTGTACACTAAGACTACGTGATGGGCCTCGGGGGAAACCTCACCAGCAACCTTGTGTGCCTTTGGCAATGTGATCGTTACTAGTGCGTCTTTGTGGAGATGTCCTCGTGCTTCTGCGCATCAACAACGCACGACCTGAATCGGCGGTAAACGCAGTGGTGTCGTTTTGGAAAGCTGTCCATCATCCTGGTAAAAGGCGGGAATTCCTTTGCCTACTACGAGGGTGGACGGGGCGTGGCTCAGCGGGCGGAGCTTACAGGTGATTCATAAAGGGAGAACCAGCTACTCTGTGTCTGCAGGAGAGGAAGATAGAACCCGCGCGTCACAGTCAGATACAGATTACGCTCCAGTACATCATCAGTTCACCTCCAGGAAGGATTCTAGATCTTTTTCTGCTATGGAATCTATGAGCGCATAGCCTTGCTTTATCTTTGCCAAGCCCAAGTTAGGGTGGCTTGTCCTTTCCAGAAGCTGAGCTTCAACTGGGGCACCTGCTACGTTTATATTTGTAAATGCTTCCTTTGAGGTTTAGTTTCTGTAAAATGAGCATCATGGCCTACCCAACCGGAGTATTTTCTACGAGTAAGTCAGTAAGCGTTACCTAGCATGTTTTCATATGCCCCGTTTATATTGTACACTAAGACTACGTGATGGGCCTCGGGGGAAACCTCACCAGCAACCTTGTGTGCCTTTGGCAATGTGATCGTTACTAGTGCGTCTTTGTGGAGATGTCCTCGTGCTTCTGCGCACCAACAACGCACGACCTGAATCGGCGGTAAACGCAGTGGTGTCGTTTTGGAAAGCTGTCCATCATCCTGGTAAAAGGCGGGAATTCCTTTGCCTACTACGAGGGTGGACGGGGCGTGGCTCAGCGGGCGGAGCTTACAGGTGATTCATAAAGGGTGAACCAGCTGCTCTGTGTCTGCAGGAAAGGAAGATAGAACCCGCGCGTCACAGTCAGATACAGATTACGCTCCAGTACATCATCAATTCACCTCCAGGAAGGATTCTAGATTGTTTTCTGCTATGGAATCTATGAGCGCACAGCCTTGCTTTATCTTTCCCACGCCCAAGAGTTAGGGTGGCTTGTCCTTTCCAGAAGCTGAGCTTCACCTGGGGCACCTGCTACGTTTATATTTGTAAGTGCTTCCTGTTGAGGTTTAGTTTCTGTAAAATGAGCATCATGGCCTACCCAACCGGAGTATTTTCTACGAGTAAGTCAGTAAGCGTTACCTAGCATGTTTTCATATGCCCCGTTTATATTGTACACTAAGACTACGTGATGGGCATCGGGGGAAACGTCTCCAGCAACCTTGTGTGCCTTTGGCAATGTGATCGTTACTAGTGCGTCTTTGTGGAGATGTCCTCGTGCTTCTGCGCACAACCTGAATCGGCGGTAAACGCAGTGGTGTCGTTTTGGAAAGCTGTCCATCATCCTGGTAAAAGGCGGAATTCCCTTGCCTACTACGAGGGTGGACGGGGCGTGGCTCAGCGGGTGGAGCTTACAGGTGATTCATAAAGGGAGAACCTTCTACTCTGTGTCTGCAGGAAAGGAAGATAGAACCCGCGCGTCACAGTCAGATACAGATTACGCTCCAGTACATCATCAATTCACCTCCAGGAAGGATTCTAGATTGTTTTCTGCTATGGAATCTATGAGCGCACAGCCTTGCTTTATCTTTCCCACGCCCAAGAGTTAGGGTGGCTTGTCCTTTCCAGAAGCTGAGCTTCACCTGGGGCACCTGCTACGTTTATATTTGTAAGTGCTTCCTGTTGAGGTTTAGTTTCTGTAAAATGAGCATCATGGCCTACCCAACCGGAGTATTTTCTACGAGTAAGTCAGTAAGCGTTACCTAGCATGTTTTCATATGCCCCGTTTATATTGTACACTAAGACTACGTGATGGGCCACGGGGGAAACCTCACCAGCAACCTTGTGTGCCTTTGGCAATGTGATCGTTACTAGTGCGTCTTTGTGGAGATGTCCTCGTGCTTCTGCGCAACAACAACGCACGACCTGAATCGGCGGCAAACGCAGTGGTGTCGTTTTGGAAAGCTGTCCATCATCCTGGTAAAAGGCGGGAATTCCTTTGCCTACTACGAGGGTGGACGGGGCGTGGCTCAGCGGGCGGAGCTTACAGGTGATTCATAAAGGGAGAACCAGCTGCTCTGTGTCTGCAGGAAAGGAAGATAGAACCCGCGCGTCACAGTCAGATACAGATTACGCTCCAGTACATCATCAATTCACCTCCAGGAAGGATTCTAGATTTTTTTCTGCTATGGAATCTATGAGCGCACAGCCTTGCTTTATCTTTCCCACGCCCAAGAGTTAGGGTGGCTTGTCCTTTCCAGAAGCTGAGCTTCACCTGGGGCACCTGCTACGTTTATATTTGTAAGTGCTTCCTGTTGAGGTTTAGTTTCTGTAAAATGAGCATCATGGCCTACCCAACCGGAGTATTTTCTACGAGTAAGTCAGTAAGCGTTACCTAGCATGTGTTCATATGCCCCGTGTATATTGTACACTAAGACTACGTGATGGGCCACGGGGGAAACCTCACCAGCAACCTTGTGTGCCTTTGGCAATGTGATCGTTACTAGTGCGTCTTTGTGGAGATGTCCTCGTGCTTCTGCGCACCAACAACGCACGACCTGAATCGGCGGTAAACGCAGTGGTGTCGTTTTGGAAAGCTGTCCATCATCCTGGTAAAAGGCGGGAATTCCTTTGCCTACTACGAGGGTGGACGGGGCGTGGCTCAGCGGGCGGAGCTTACAGGTGATTCATAAAGGGAGAACCAGCTGCTCTGTGTCTGCAGGAAAGGAAGATAGAACCAGCGCGTCACAGTCAGATACAGATTACGCTCCAGTACATCATCAATTCACCTCCAGGAAGGATTCTAGATTGTTTTCTGCTATGGAATCTATGAGCGCACAGCCTTGCTTTATCTTTCCCACGCCCAAGAGTTAGGGTGGCTTGTCCTTTCCAGAAGCTGAGCTTCACCTGGGGCACCTGCTACGTTTATATTTGTAAGTGCTTCCTGTTGAGGTTTAGTTTCTGTAAAATGAGCATCATGGCCTACCCAACCGGAGTATTTTCTACGAGTAAGTCAGTAAGCGTTACCTAGCATGTTTTCATATGCCCCATTTATATTGTACACTAAGACTACGTGATGGGCCTCGGGGGAAACGTCTCCAGCAACCTTGTGTGCCTTTGGCAATGTGATCGTTACTAGTGCGTCTTTGTGGAGATGTCCTCGTGCTTCTGCGCACCAACAACGCACGACCTGAATCGGCGGTAAACGCAGTGGTGTCGTTTTGGAAAGCTGTCCATCATCCTGGTAAAAGGCGGGAATTCCTTTGCCTACTACGAGGGTGGACGGGGCGTGGCTCAGCGGGCGGAGCTTACAGGTGATTCATAAAGGGAGAACCAGCTGCTCTGTGTCTGCAGGAAAGGAAGATAGAACCCGCGCGTCACAGTCAGATACAGATTACGCTCCAGTACATCATCAATTCACCTCCAGGAAGGATTCTAGATTGTTTTCTGCTATGGAATCTATGAGCGCACAGCCTTGCTTTATCTTTCCCACGCCCAAGAGTTAGGGTGGCTTGTCCTTTCCAGAAGCTGAGCTTCACCTGGGGCACCTGCTACGTTTATATTTGTAAGTGCTTCCTGTTGAGGTTTAGTTTCTGTAAAATGAGCATCATGGCCTACCCAACCGGAGTATTTTCTACGAGTAAGTCAGTAAGCGTTACCTAGCATGTTTTCATATGCCCCATTTATATTGTACACTAAGACTACGTGATGGGCCTCGGGGGAAACGTCTCCAGCAACCTTGTGTGCCTTTGGCAATGTGATCGTTACTAGTGCGTCTTTGTGGAGATGTCCTCGTGCTTCTGCGCACCAACACCGCACGACCTGAATCGGCGGTAAACGCAGTGGTGTCGTTTTGGAAAGCTGTCCATCATCCTGGTAAAAGGCGGGAATTCCTTTGCCTACTACGAGGGTGGACGGGGCGTGGCTCAGCGGGCGGAGCTTACAGGTGATTCATAAAGGGAGAACCAGCTGCTCTGTGTCTGCAGGAAAGGAAGATAGAACCCGCGCGTCACAGTCAGATACAGATTACGCTCCAGTACATCATCAATTCACCTCCAGGAAGGATTCTAGATTTTTTTCTGCTATGGAATCTATGAGCGCACAGCCTTGCTTTATCTTTCCCACGCCCAAGAGTTAGGGTGGCTTGTCCTTTCCAGAAGCTGAGCTTCACCTGGGGCACCTGCTACGTTTATATTTGTAAGTGCTTCCTGTTGAGGTTTAGTTTCTGTAAAATGAGCATCATGGCCTACCCAACCGGAGTATTTTCTACGAGTAAGTCAGTAAGCGTTACCTAGCATGTGTTCATATGCCCCGTGTATATTGTACACTAAGACTACGTGATGGGCCACGGGGGAAACCTCACCAGCAACCTTGTGTGCCTTTGGCAATGTGATCGTTACTAGTGCGTCTTTGTGGAGATGTCCTCGTGCTTCTGCGCACCAACAACGCACGACCTGAATCGGCGGTAAACGCAGTGGTGTCGTTTTGGAAAGCTGTCCATCATCCTGGTAAAAGGCGGGAATTCCTTTGCCTACTACGAGGGTGGACGGGGCGTGGCTCAGCGGGCGGAGCTTACAGGTGATTCATAAAGGGAGAACCAGCTGCTCTGTGTCTGCAGGAAAGGAAGATAGAACCCGCGCGTCACAGTCAGATACAGATTACGCTCCAGTACATCATCAATTCACCTCCAGGAAGGATTCTAGATTGTTTTCTGCTATGGAATCTATGAGCGCACAGCCTTGCTTTATCTTTCCCACGCCCAAGAGTTAGGGTGGCTTGTCCTTTCCAGAAGCTGAGCTTCACCTGGGGCACCTGCTACGTTTATATTTGTAAGTGCTTCCTGTTGAGGTTTAGTTTCTGTAAAATGAGCATCATGGCATACCCAACCGGAGTATTTTCTACGAGTAAGTCAGTAAGCGTTACCTAGCATGTTTTCATATGCCCCATTTATATTGTACACTAAGACTACGTGATGGGCCTCGGGGGAAACGTCTCCAGCAACCTTGTGTGCCTTTGGCAATGTGATCGTTACTAGTGCGTCTTTGTGGAGATGTCCTCGTGCTTCTGCGCACCAACAACGCACGACCTGAATCGGCGGTAAACGCAGTGGTGTCGTTTTGGAAAGCTGTCCATCATCCTGGTAAAAGGCGGGAATTCCTTTGCCTACTACGAGGGTGGACGGGGCGTGGCTCAGCGGGCGGAGCTTACAGGTGATTCATAAAGGGAGAACCAGCTGCTCTGTGTCTGCAGGAAAGGAAGATAGAACCCGCGCGTCACAGTCAGATACAGATTACGCTCCAGTACATCATCAATTCACCTCCAGGAAGGATTCTAGATCTTTTTCTGCTATAGGATCTCTGAGCGCAAAGCCTTGCTTTATCTTTGCCAAGCCCAAGTTAGGGTGGCTTGTCCTTTCCAGAAGCTGAGCTTCAACTGGGGCACCTGCTACGTTTATATTTGTAAATGCTTCCTTTGAGGTTTAGTTTCTGTAAAATGAGCATCATGGCCTACCCAACCGGAGTATTTTCTACGAGTAAGTCAGTAAGCGTTACCTAGCATGTTTTCATATGCCCCGTTTATATTGTACACTAAGACTACGTGATGGGCCTCGGGGGAAACCTCACCAGCAACCTTGTGTGCCTTTGGCAATGTGATCGTTACTAGTGCGTCTTTGTGGAGATGTCCTCGTGCTTCTGCGCATCAACAACGCACGACCTGAATCGGCGGTAAACGCAGTGGTGTCGTTTTGGAAAGCTGTCCATCATCCTGGTAAAAGGCGGGAATTCCTTTGCCTACTACGAGGGTGGACGGGGCGTGGCTCAGCGGGCGGAGCTTACAGGTGATTCATAAAGGGAGAACCAGCTACTCTGTGTCTGCAGGAGAGGAAGATAGAACCCGCGCGTCACAGTCAGATACAGATTACGCTCCAGTACATCATCAGTTCACCTCCAGGAAGGATTCTAGATCTTTTTCTGCTATGGAATCTATGAGCGCATAGCCTTGCTTTATCTTTGCCAAGCCCAAGTTAGGGTGGCTTGTCCTTTCCAGAAGCTGAGCTTCAACTGGGGCACCTGCTACGTTTATATTTGTAAATGCTTCCTTTGAGGTTTAGTTTCTGTAAAATGAGCATCATGGCCTACCCAACCGGAGTATTTTCTACGAGTAAGTCAGTAAGCGTTACCTAGCATGTTTTCATATGCCCCATTTATATTGTACACTAAGACTACGTGATGGGCCTCGGGGGAAACGTCTCCAGCAACCTTGTGTGCCTTTGGCAATGTGATCGTTACTAGTGCGTCTTTGTGGAGATGTCCTCGTGCTTCTGCGCACCAACAACGCACGACCTGAATCGGCGGTAAACGCAGTGGTGTCGTTTTGGAAAGCTGTCCATCATCCTGGTAAAAGGCGGGAATTCCTTTGCCTACTACGAGAGTGGACGGGGCGTGGCTCAGCGGGCGGAGCTTACAGGTGATTCATAAAGGGAGAACCAGCTGCTCTGTGTCTGCAGGAAAGGAAGATAGAACCCGCGCGTCACAGTCAGATACAGATTACGCTCCAGTACATCATCAATTCACCTCCAGGAAGGATTCTAGATTTTTTTCTGCTATGGAATCTATGAGCGCACAGCCTTGCTTTATCTTTCCCACGCCCAAGAGTTAGGGTGGCTTGTCCTTTCCAGAAGCTGAGCTTCACCTGGGGCACCTGCTACGTTTATATTTGTAAGTGCTTCCTGTTGAGGTTTAGTTTCTGTAAAATGAGCATCATGGCCTACCCAACCGGAGTATTTTCTACGAGTAAGTCAGTAAGCGTTACCTAGCATGTTTTCATATGCCCCGTTTATATTGTACACTAAGACTACGTGATGGGCCACGGGGGAAACGTCTCCAGCAACCTTGTGTGCCTTTGGCAATGTGATCGTTACTAGTGCGTCTTTGTGGAGATGTCCTCGTGCTTCTGCGCACCAACAACGCACGACCTGAATCGGCGGTAAACGCAGTGGTGTCGTTTTGGAAAGCTGTCCATCATCCTGGTAAAAGGCGGGAATTCCTTTGCCTACTACGAGGGTGGACGGGGCGTGGCTCAGCGGGCGGAGCTTACAGGTGATTCATAAAGGGAGAACCAGCTGCTCTGTGTCTGCAGGAAAGGAAGATAGAACCCGCGCGTCACAGTCAGATACAGATTACGCTCCAGTACATCATCAATTCACCTCCAGGAAGGATTCTAGATTTTTTTCTGCTATGGAATCTATGAGCGCACAGCCTTGCTTTATCTTTCCCACGCCCAAGAGTTAGGGTGGCTTGTCCTTTCCAGAAGCTGAGCTTCACCTGGGGCACCTGCTATGTTTATATTTGTAAGTGCTTCCTGTTGAGGTTTAGTTTCTGTAAAATGAGCATCATGGCCTACCCAACCGGAGTATTTTCTACGAGTAAGTCAGTAAGCGTTACCTAGCATGTGTTCATATGCCCCGTGTATATTGTACACTAAGACTACGTGATGGGCCACGGGGGAAACCTCACCAGCAACCTTGTGTGCCTTTGGCAATGTGATCGTTACTAGTGCGTCTTTGTGGAGATGTCCTCGTGCTTCTGCGCACCAACAACGCACGACCTGAATCGGCGGTAAACGCAGTGGTGTCGTTTTGGAAAGCTGTCCATCATCCTGGTAAAAGGCGGGAATTCCTTTGCCTACTACGAGGGTGGACGGGGCGTGGCTCAGCGGGCGGAGCTTACAGGTGATTCATAAAGGGAGAACCAGCTGCTCTGTGTCTGCAGGAAAGGAAGATAGAACCCGCGCGTCACAGTCAGATACAGATTACGCTCCAGTACATCATCAATTCACCTCCAGGAAGGATTCTAGATTGTTTTCTGCTATGGAATCTATGAGCGCACAGCCTTGCTTTATCTTTCCCACGCCCAAGAGTTAGGGTGGCTTGTCCTTTCCAGAAGCTGAGCTTCACCTGGGGCACCTGCTACGTTTATATTTGTAAGTGCTTCCTGTTGAGGTTTAGTTTCTGTAAAATGAGCATCATGGCCTACCCAACCGGAGTATTTTCTACGAGTAAGTCAGTAAGCGTTACCTAGCATGTTTTCATATGCCCCATTTATATTGTACACTAAGACTACGTGATGGGCCTCGGGGGAAACGTCTCCAGCAACCTTGTGTGCCTTTGGCAATGTGATCGTTACTAGTGCGTCTTTGTGGAGATGTCCTCGTGCTTCTGCGCACCAACAACGCACGACCTGAATCGGCGGTAAACGCAGTGGTGTCGTTTTGGAAAGCTGTCCATCATCCTGGTAAAAGGCGGGAATTCCTTTGCCTACTACGAGGGTGGACGGGGCGTGGCTCAGCGGGCGGAGCATACAGATTACGCTCCAGTACATCATCAATTCACCTCCAGGAAGGATTCTAGATCTTTTTCTGCTATAGGATCTCTGAGCGCACAGCCTTGCTTTATCTTTGCCAAGCCCAAGTTAGGGTGGCTTGTCCTTTCCAGAAGCTGAGCTTCAACTGGGGCACCTGCTACGTTTATATTTGTAAATGCTTCCTTTGAGGTTTAGTTTCTGTAAAATGAGCATCATGGCCTACCCAACCGGAGTATTTTCTACGAGTAAGTCAGTAAGCGTTACCTAGCATGTTTTCATATGCCCCGTTTATATTGTACACTAAGACTACGTGATGGGCCTCGGGGGAAACCTCACCAGCAACCTTGTGTGCCTTTGGCAATGTGATCGTTACTAGTGCGTCTTTGTGGAGATGTCCTCGTGCTTCTGCGCATCAACAACGCACGACCTGAATCGGCGGTAAACGCAGTGGTGTCGTTTTGGAAAGCTGTCCATCATCCTGGTAAAAGGCGGGAATTCCTTTGCCTACTACGAGGGTGGACGGGGCGTGGCTCAGCGGGCGGAGCTTACAGGTGATTCATAAAGGGAGAACCAGCTACTCTGTGTCTGCAGGAGAGGAAGATAGAACCCGCGCGTCACAGTCAGATACAGATTACGCTCCAGTACATCATCAGTTCACCTCCAGGAAGGATTCTAGATCTTTTTCTGCTATGGAATCTATGAGCGCATAGCCTTGCTTTATCTTTGCCAAGCCCAAGTTAGGGTGGCTTGTCCTTTCCAGAAGCTGAGCTTCAACTGGGGCACCTGCTACGTTTATATTTGTAAATGCTTCCTTTGAGGTTTAGTTTCTGTAAAATGAGCATCATGGCCTACCCAACCGGAGTATTTTCTACGAGTAAGTCAGTAAGCGTTACCTAGCATGTTTTCATATGCCCCGTTTATATTGTACACTAAGACTACGTGATGGGCCTCGGGGGAAACCTCACCAGCAACCTTGTGTGCCTTTGGCAATGTGATCGTTACTAGTGCGTCTTTGTGGAGATGTCCTCGTGCTTCTGCGCACCAACAACGCACGACCTGAATCGGCGGTAAACGCAGTGGTGTCGTTTTGGAAAGCTGTCCATCATCCTGGTAAAAGGCGGGAATTCCTTTGCCTACTACGAGGGTGGACGGGGCGTGGCTCAGCGGGCGGAGCTTACAGGTGATTCATAAAGGGTGAACCAGCTGCTCTGTGTCTGCAGGAAAGGAAGATAGAACCCGCGCGTCACAGTCAGATACAGATTACGCTCCAGTACATCATCAATTCACCTCCAGGAAGGATTCTAGATTGTTTTCTGCTATGGAATCTATGAGCGCACAGCCTTGCTTTATCTTTCCCACGCCCAAGAGTTAGGGTGGCTTGTCCTTTCCAGAAGCTGAGCTTCACCTGGGGCACCTGCTACGTTTATATTTGTAAGTGCTTCCTGTTGAGGTTTAGTTTCTGTAAAATGAGCATCATGGCCTACCCAACCGGAGTATTTTCTACGAGTAAGTCAGTAAGCGTTACCTAGCATGTTTTCATATGCCCCGTTTATATTGTACACTAAGACTACGTGATGGGCATCGGGGGAAACGTCTCCAGCAACCTTGTGTGCCTTTGGCAATGTGATCGTTACTAGTGCGTCTTTGTGGAGATGTCCTCGTGCTTCTGCGCACAACCTGAATCGGCGGTAAACGCAGTGGTGTCGTTTTGGAAAGCTGTCCATCATCCTGGTAAAAGGCGGAATTCCCTTGCCTACTACGAGGGTGGACGGGGCGTGGCTCAGCGGGTGGAGCTTACAGGTGATTCATAAAGGGAGAACCTTCTACTCTGTGTCTGCAGGAAAGGAAGATAGAACCCGCGCGTCACAGTCAGATACAGATTACGCTCCAGTACATCATCAATTCACCTCCAGGAAGGATTCTAGATTGTTTTCTGCTATGGAATCTATGAGCGCACAGCCTTGCTTTATCTTTCCCACGCCCAAGAGTTAGGGTGGCTTGTCCTTTCCAGAAGCTGAGCTTCACCTGGGGCACCTGCTACGTTTATATTTGTAAGTGCTTCCTGTTGAGGTTTAGTTTCTGTAAAATGAGCATCATGGCCTACCCAACCGGAGTATTTTCTACGAGTAAGTCAGTAAGCGTTACCTAGCATGTTTTCATATGCCCTGTTTATATTGTACACTAAGACTACGTGATGGGCCACGGGGGAAACCTCACCAGCAACCTTGTGTGCCTTTGGCAATGTGATCGTTACTAGTGCGTCTTTGTGGAGATGTCCTCGTGCTTCTGCGCACCAACAACGCACGACCTGAATCGGCGGTAAACGCAGTGGTGTCGTTTTGGAAAGCTGTCCATCATCCTGGTAAAAGGCGGGAATTCCTTTGCCTACTACGAGGGTGGACGGGGCGTGGCTCAGCGGGCGGAGCTTACAGGTGATTCATAAAGGGAGAACCAGCTGCTCTGTGTCTGCAGGAAAGGAAGATAGAACCCGCGCGTCACAGTCAGATACAGATTACGCTCCAGTACATCATCAATTCACCTCCAGGAAGGATTCTAGATTTTTTTCTGCTATGGAATCTATGAGCGCACAGCCTTGCTTTATCTTTCCCACGCCCAAGAGTTAGGGTGGCTTGTCCTTTCCAGAAGCTGAGCTTCACCTGGGGCACCTGCTACGTTTATATTTGTAAGTGCTTCCTGTTGAGGTTTAGTTTCTGTAAAATGAGCATCATGGCCTACCCAACCGGAGTATTTTCTACGAGTAAGTCAGTAAGCGTTACCTAGCATGTGTTCATATGCCCCGTGTATATTGTACACTAAGACTACGTGATGGGCCACGGGGGAAACCTCACCAGCAACCTTGTGTGCCTTTGGCAATGTGATCGTTACTAGTGCGTCTTTGTGGAGATGTCCTCGTGCTTCTGCGCACCAACAACGCACGACCTGAATCGGCGGTAAACGCAGTGGTGTCGTTTTGGAAAGCTGTCCATCATCCTGGTAAAAGGCGGGAATTCCTTTGCCTACTACGAGGGTGGACGGGGCGTGGCTCAGCGGGCGGAGCTTACAGGTGATTCATAAAGGGAGAACCAGCTGCTCTGTGTCTGCAGGAAAGGAAGATAGAACCCGCGCGTCACAGTCAGATACAGATTACGCTCCAGTACATCATCAATTCACCTCCAGGAAGGATTCTAGATTGTTTTCTGCTATGGAATCTATGAGCGCACAGCCTTGCTTTATCTTTCCCACGCCCAAGAGTTAGGGTGGCTTGTCCTTTCCAGAAGCTGAGCTTCACCTGGGGCACCTGCTACGTTTATATTTGTAAGTGCTTCCTGTTGAGGTTTAGTTTCTGTAAAATGAGCATCATGGCCTACCCAACCGGAGTATTTTCTACGAGTAAGTCAGTAAGCGTTACCTAGCATGTTTTCATATGCCCCATTTATATTGTACACTAAGACTACGTGATGGGCCTCGGGGGAAACGTCTCCAGCAACCTTGTGTGCCTTTGGCAATGTGATCGTTACTAGTGCGTCTTTGTGGAGATGTCCTCGTGCTTCTGCGCACCAACAACGCACGACCTGAATCGGCGGTAAACGCAGTGGTGTCGTTTTGGAAAGCTGTCCATCATCCTGGTAAAAGGCGGGAATTCCTTTGCCTACTACGAGGGTGGACGGGGCGTGGCTCAGCGGGCGGAGCTTACAGGTGATTCATAAAGGGAGAACCAGCTGCTCTGTGTCTGCAGGAAAGGAAGATAGAACCCGCGCGTCACAGTCAGATACAGATTACGCTCCAGTACATCATCAATTCACCTCCAGGAAGGATTCTAGATTTTTTTCTGCTATGGAATCTATGAGCGCACAGCCTTGCTTTATCTTTCCCACGCCCAAGAGTTAGGGTGGCTTGTCCTTTCCAGAAGCTGAGCTTCACCTGGGGCACCTGCTACGTTTATATTTGTAAGTGCTTCCTGTTGAGGTTTAGTTTCTGTAAAATGAGCATCATGGCCTACCCAACCGGAGTATTTTCTACGAGTAAGTCAGTAAGCGTTACCTAGCATGTTTTCATATGCCCCGTTTATATTGTACACTAAGACTACGTGATGGGCCACGGGGGAAACCTCACCAGCAACCTTGTGTGCCTTTGGCAATGTGATCGTTACTAGTGCGTCTTTGTGGAGATGTCCTCGTGCTTCTGCGCACCAACAACGCACGACCTGAATCGGCGGTAAACGCAGTGGTGTCGTTTTGGAAAGCTGTCCATCATCCTGGTAAAAGGCGGGAATTCCTTTGCCTACTACGAGGGTGGACGGGGCGTGGCTCAGCGGGCGGAGCTTACAGGTGATTCATAAAGGGAGAACCAGCTGCTCTGTGTCTGCAGGAAAGGAAGATAGAACCCGCGCGTCACAGTCAGATACAGATTACGCTCCAGTACATCATCAATTCACCTCCAGGAAGGATTCTAGATTGTTTTCTGCTATGGAATCTATGAGCGCACAGCCTTGCTTTATCTTTCCCACGCCCAAGAGTTAGGGTGGCTTGTCCTTTCCAGAAGCTGAGCTTCACCTGGGGCACCTGCTACGTTTATATTTGTAAGTGCTTCCTGTTGAGGTTTAGTTTCTGTAAAATGAGCATCATGGCCTACCCAACCGGAGTATTTTCTACGAGTAAGTCAGTAAGCGTTACCTAGCATGTTTTCATATGCCCCGTTTATATTGTACACTAAGACTACGTGATGGGCATCGGGGGAAACGTCTCCAGCAACCTTGTGTGCCTTTGGCAATGTGATCGTTACTAGTGCGTCTTTGTGGAGATGTCCTCGTGCTTCTGCGCACAACCTGAATCGGCGGTAAACGCAGTGGTGTCGTTTTGGAAAGCTGTCCATCATCCTGGTAAAAGGCGGAATTCCCTTGCCTACTACGAGGGTGGACGGGGCGTGGCTCAGCGGGTGGAGCTTACAGGTGATTCATAAAGGGAGAACCTTCTACTCTGTGTCTGCAGGAAAGGAAGATAGAACCCGCGCGTCACAGTCAGATACAGATTACGCTCCAGTACATCATCAATTCACCTCCAGGAAGGATTCTAGATTGTTTTCTGCTATGGAATCTATGAGCGCACAGCCTTGCTTTATCTTTCCCATGCCCAAGAGTTAGGGTGGCTTGTCCTTTCCAGAAGCTGAGCTTCACCTGGGGCACCTGCTACGTTTATATTTGTAAGTGCTTCCTGTTGAGGTTTAGTTTCTGTAAAATGAGCATCATGGCCTACCCAACCGGAGTATTTTCTACGAGTAAGTCAGTAAGCGTTACCTAGCATGTTTTCATATGCCCCGTTTATATTGTACACTAAGACTACGTGATGGGCCACGGAGGAAACCTCACCAGCAACCTTGTGTGCCTTTGGCAATGTGATCGTTACTAGTGCGTCTTTGTGGAGATGTCCTCGTGCTTCTGCGCACCAACAACGCACGACCTGAATCGGCGGTAAACGCAGTGGTGTCGTTTTGGAAAGCTGTCCATCATCCTGGTAAAAGGCGGGAATTCCTTTGCCTACTACGAGGGTGGACGGGGCGTGGCTCAGCGGGCGGAGCTTACAGGTGATTCATAAAGGGAGAACCAGCTGCTCTGTGTCTGCAGGAAAGGAAGATAGAACCCGCGCGTCACAGTCAGATACAGATTACGCTCCAGTACATCATCAATTCACCTCCAGGAAGGATTCTAGATTTTTTTCTGCTATGGAATCTATGAGCGCACAGCCTTGCTTTATCTTTCCCACGCCCAAGAGTTAGGGTGGCTTGTCCTTTCCAGAAGCTGAGCTTCACCTGGGGCACCTGCTACGTTTATATTTGTAAGTGCTTCCTGTTGAGGTTTAGTTTCTGTAAAATGAGCATCATGGCCTACCCAACCGGAGTATTTTCTACGAGTAAGTCAGTAAGCGTTACCTAGCATGTGTTCATATGCCCCGTGTATATTGTACACTAAGACTACGTGATGGGCCACGGGGGAAACCTCACCAGCAACCTTGTGTGCCTTTGGCAATGTGATCGTTACTAGTGCGTCTTTGTGGAGATGTCCTCGTGCTTCTGCGCACCAACAACGCACGACCTGAATCGGCGGTAAACGCAGTGGTGTCGTTTTGGAAAGCTGTCCATCATCCTGGTAAAAGGCGGGAATTCCTTTGCCTACTACGAGGGTGGACGGGGCGTGGCTCAGCGGGCGGAGCTTACAGGTGATTCATAAAGGGAGAACCAGCTGCTCTGTGTCTGCAGGAAAGGAAGATAGAACCCGCGCGTCACAGTCAGATACAGATTACGCTCCAGTACATCATCAATTCACCTCCAGGAAGGATTCTAGATTGTTTTCTGCTATGGAATCTATGAGCGCACAGCCTTGCTTTATCTTTCCCACGCCCAAGAGTTAGGGTGGCTTGTCCTTTCCAGAAGCTGAGCTTCACCTGGGGCACCTGCTACGTTTATATTTGTAAGTGCTTCCTGTTGAGGTTTAGTTTCTGTAAAATGAGCATCATGGCCTACCCAACCGGAGTATTTTCTACGAGTAAGTCAGTAAGCGTTACCTAGCATGTTTTCATATGCCCCGTTTATATTGTACACTAAGACTACGTGATGGGCCTCGGGGGAAACCTCACCAGCAACCTTGTGTGCCTTTGGCAATGTGATCGTTACTAGTGCGTCTTTGTGGAGATGTCCTCGTGCTTCTGCGCATCAACAACGCACGACCTGAATCGGCGGTAAACGCAGTGGTGTCGTTTTGGAAAGCTGTCCATCATCCTGGTAAAAGGCGGGAATTCCTTTGCCTACTACGAGGGTGGACGTGGCGTGGCTCAGCGGGCGGAGCTTACAGGTGATTCATAAAGGGAGAACCTTCTACTCTGTGTCTGCAGGAAAGGAAGATAGAACCCGCGCGTCACAGTCAGATACAGATTACGCTCCAGTACATCATCAATTCACCTCCAGGAAGGATTCTAGATTGTTTTCTGCTATGGAATCTATGAGCGCACAGCCTTGCTTTATCTTTCCCACGCCCAAGAGTTAGGGTGGCTTGTCCTTTCCAGAAGCTGAGCTTCACCTGGGGCACCTGCTACGTTTATATTTGTAAGTGCTTCCTGTTGAGGTTTAGTTTCTGTAAAATGAGCATCATGGCCTACCCAACCGGAGTATTTTCTACGAGTAAGTCAGTAAGCGTTACCTAGCATGTTTTCATATGCCCCGTTTATATTGTACACTAAGACTACGTGATGGGCCACGGGGGAAACCTCACCAGCAACCTTGTGTGCCTTTGGCAATGTGATCGTTACTAGTGCGTCTTTGTGGAGATGTCCTCGTGCTTCTGCGCACCAACAACGCACGACCTGAATCGGCGGTAAACGCAGTGGTGTCGTTTTGGAAAGCTGTCCATCATCCTGGTAAAAGGCGGGAATTCCTTTGCCTACTACGAGGGTGGACGGGGCGTGGCTCAGCGGGCGGAGCTTACAGGTGATTCATAAAGGGAGAACCAGCTGCTCTGTGTCTGCAGGAAAGGAAGATAGAACCCGCGCGTCACAGTCAGATACAGATTACGCTCCAGTACATCATCAATTCACCTCCAGGAAGGATTCTAGATTTTTTTCTGCTATGGAATCTATGAGCGCACAGCCTTGCTTTATCTTTCCCACGCCCAAGAGTTAGGGTGGCTTGTCCTTTCCAGAAGCTGAGCTTCACCTGGGGCACCTGCTACGTTTATATTTGTAAGTGCTTCCTGTTGAGGTTTAGTTTCTGTAAAATGAGCATCATGGCCTACCCAACCGGAGTATTTTCTACGAGTAAGTCAGTAAGCGTTACCTAGCATGTGTTCATATGCCCCGTGTATATTGTACACTAAGACTACGTGATGGGCCACGGGGGAAACCTCACCAGCAACCTTGTGTGCCTTTGGCAATGTGATCGTTACTAGTGCGTCTTTGTGGAGATGTCCTCGTGCTTCTGCGCACCAACAACGCACGACCTGAATCGGCGGTAAACGCAGTGGTGTCGTTTTGGAAAGCTGTCCATCATCCTGGTAAAAGGCGGGAATTCCTTTGCCTACTACGAGGGTGGACGGGGCGTGGCTCAGCGGGCGGAGCTTACAGGTGATTCATAAAGGGAGAACCAGCTGCTCTGTGTCTGCAGGAAAGGAAGATAGAACCCGCGCGTCACAGTCAGATACAGATTACGCTCCAGTACATCATCAATTCACCTCCAGGAAGGATTCTAGATTGTTTTCTGCTATGGAATCTATGAGCGCACAGCCTTGCTTTATCTTTCCCACGCCCAAGAGTTAGGGTGGCTTGTCCTTTCCAGAAGCTGAGCTTCACCTGGGGCACCTGCTACGTTTATATTTGTAAGTGCTTCCTGTTGAGGTTTAGTTTCTGTAAAATGAGCATCATGGCCTACCCAACCGGAGTATTTTCTACGAGTAAGTCAGTAAGCGTTACCTAGCATGTTTTCATATGCCCCATTTATATTGTACACTAAGACTACGTGATGGGCCTCGGGGGAAACGTCTCCAGCAACCTTGTGTGCCTTTGGCAATGTGATCGTTACTAGTGCGTCTTTGTGGAGATGTCCTCGTGCTTCTGCGCACCAACAACGCACGACCTGAATCGGCGGTAAACGCAGTGGTGTCGTTTTGGAAAGCTGTCCATCATCCTGGTAAAAGGCGGAATTCCCTTTGCCTACTACGAGGGTGGACGGGGCGTGGCTCAGCGGGCGGAGCTTACAGGTGATTCATAAAGGGAGAACCAGCTGCTCTGTGTCTGCAGGAAAGGAAGATAGAACCCGCGCGTCACAGTCAGATACAGATTACGCTCCAGTACATCATCAATTCACCTCCAGGAAGGATTCTAGATTGTTTTCTGCTATGGAATCTATGAGCGCACAGCCTTGCTTTATCTTTCCCACGCCCAAGAGTTAGGGTGGCTTGTCCTTTCCAGAAGCTGAGCTTCAACTGGGGCACCTGCTACGTTTATATTTGTAAATGCTTCCTTTGAGGTTTAGTTTCTGTAAAATGAGCATCATGGCCTACCCAACCGGAGTATTTTCTACGAGTAAGTCAGTAAGCGTTACCTAGCATGTTTTCATATGCCCCGTTTATATTGTACACTAAGACTACGTGATGGGCCTCGGGGGAAACCTCACCAGCAACCTTGTGTGCCTTTGGCAATGTGATCGTTACTAGTGCGTCTTTGTGGAGATGTCCTCGTGCTTCTGCGCATCAACAACGCACGACCTGAATCGGCGGTAAACGCAGTGGTGTCGTTTTGGAAAGCTGTCCATCATCCTGGTAAAAGGCGGGAATTCCTTTGCCTACTACGAGGGTGGACGGGGCGTGGCTCAGCGGGCGGAGCTTACAGGTGATTCATAAAGGGAGAACCAGCTACTCTGTGTCTGCAGGAGAGGAAGATAGAACCCGCGCGTCACAGTCAGATACAGATTACGCTCCAGTACATCATCAGTTCACCTCCAGGAAGGATTCTAGATCTTTTTCTGCTATGGAATCTATGAGCGCATAGCCTTGCTTTATCTTTGCCAAGCCCAAGTTAGGGTGGCTTGTCCTTTCCAGAAGCTGAGCTTCAACTGGGGCACCTGCTACGTTTATATTTGTAAATGCTTCCTTTGAGGTTTAGTTTCTGTAAAATGAGCATCATGGCCTACCCAACCGGAGTATTTTCTACGAGTAAGTCAGTAAGCGTTACCTAGCATGTTTTCATATGCCCCGTTTATATTGTACACTAAGACTACGTGATGGGCCTCGGGGGAAACCTCACCAGCAACCTTGTGTGCCTTTGGCAATGTGATCGTTACTAGTGCGTCTTTGTGGAGATGTCCTCGTGCTTCTGCGCACCAACAACGCACGACCTGAATCGGCGGTAAACGCAGTGGTGTCGTTTTGGAAAGCTGTCCATCATCCTGGTAAAAGGCGGGAATTCCTTTGCCTACTACGAGGGTGGACGGGGCGTGGCTCAGCGGGCGGAGCTTACAGGTGATTCATAAAGGGTGAACCAGCTGCTCTGTGTCTGCAGGAAAGGAAGATAGAACCCGCGCGTCACAGTCAGATACAGATTACGCTCCAGTACATCATCAATTCACCTCCTGGAAGGATTCTAGATTGTTTTCTGCTATGGAATCTATGAGCGCACAGCCTTGCTTTATCTTTCCCACGCCCAAGAGTTAGGGTGGCTTGTCCTTTCCAGAAGCTGAGCTTCACCTGGGGCACCTGCTACGTTTATATTTGTAAGTGCTTCCTGTTGAGGTTTAGTTTCTGTAAAATGAGCATCATGGCCTACCCAACCGGAGTATTTTCTACGAGTAAGTCAGTAAGCGTTACCTAGCATGTTTTCATATGCCCCGTTTATATTGTACACTAAGACTACGTGATGGGCATCGGGGGAAACGTCTCCAGCAACCTTGTGTGCCTTTGGCAATGTGATCGTTACTAGTGCGTCTTTGTGGAGATGTCCTCGTGCTTCTGCGCACAACCTGAATCGGCGGTAAACGCAGTGGTGTCGTTTTGGAAAGCTGTCCATCATCCTGGTAAAAGGCGGAATTCCCTTGCCTACTACGAGGGTGGACGGGGCGTGGCTCAGCGGGTGGAGCTTACAGGTGATTCATAAAGGGAGAACCTTCTACTCTGTGTCTGCAGGAAAGGAAGATAGAACCCGCGCGTCACAGTCAGATACAGATTACGCTCCAGTACATCATCAATTCACCTCCAGGAAGGATTCTAGATTGTTTTCTGCTATGGAATCTATGAGCGCACAGCCTTGCTTTATCTTTCCCACGCCCAAGAGTTAGGGTGGCTTGTCCTTTCCAGAAGCTGAGCTTCACCTGGGGCACCTGCTACGTTTATATTTGTAAGTGCTTCCTGTTGAGGTTTAGTTTCTGTAAAATGAGCATCATGGCCTACCCAACCGGAGTATTTTCTACGAGTAAGTCAGTAAGCGTTACCTAGCATGTTTTCATATGCCCCGTTTATATTGTACACTAAGACTACGTGATGGGCCACGGGGGAAACCTCACCAGCAACCTTGTGTGCCTTTGGCAATGTGATCGTTACTAGTGCGTCTTTGTGGAGATGTCCTCGTGCTTCTGCGCACCAACAACGCACGACCTGAATCGGCGGTAAACGCAGTGGTGTCGTTTTGGAAAGCTGTCCATCATCCTGGTAAAAGGCGGGAATTCCTTTGCCTACTACGAGGGTGGACGGGGCGTGGCTCAGCGGGCGGAACTTACAGGTGATTCATAAAGGGAGAACCAGCTGCTCTGTGTCTGCAGGAAAGGAAGATAGAACCCGCGCGTCACAGTCAGATACAGATTACGCTCCAGTACATCATCAATTCACCTCCAGGAAGGATTCTAGATTTTTTTCTGCTATGGAATCTATGAGCGCACAGCCTTGCTTTATCTTTCCCAAGCCCAAGTTAGGGTGGCTTGTCCTTTCCAGAAGCTGAGCTTCACCTGGGGCACCTGCTACGTTTATATTTGTAAGTGCTTCCTGTTGAGGTTTAGTTTCTGTAAAATGAGCATCATGGCCTACCCAACCGGAGTATTTTCTACGAGTAAGTCAGTAAGCGTTACCTAGCATGTGTTCATATGCCCCGTTTATATTGTACACTAAGACTACGTGATGGGCCACGGGGGAAACCTCACCAGCAACCTTGTGTGCCTTTGGCAATGTGATCGTTACTAGTGCGTCTTTGTGGAGATGTCCTCGTGCTTCTGCGCATCAACAACGCACGACCTGAATCGGCGGTAAACGCAGTGGTGTCGTTTTGGAAAGCTGTCCATCATCCTGGTAAAAGGCGGGAATTCCTTTGCCTACTACGAGGGTGGACGGGGCGTGGCTCAGCGGGCGGAGCTTACAGGTGATTCATAAAGGGAGAACCAGCTACTCTGTGTCTGCAGGAGAGGAAGATAGAACCCGCGCGTCACAGTCAGATACAGATTACGCTCCAGTACATCATCAGTTCACCTCCAGGAAGGATTCTAGATCTTTTTCTGCTATGGAATCTATGAGCGCATAGCCTTGCTTTATCTTTGCCAAGCCCAAGTTAGGGTGGCTTGTCCTTTCCAGAAGCTGAGCTTCAACTGGGGCACCTGCTACGTTTATATTTGTAAATGCTTCCTTTGAGGTTTAGTTTCTGTAAAATGAGCATCATGGCCTACCCAACCGGAGTATTTTCTACGAGTAAGTCAGTAAGCGTTACCTAGCATGTTTTCATATGCCCCGTTTATATTGTACACTAAGACTACGTGATGGGCCTCGGGGGAAACCTCACCAGCAACCTTGTGTGCCTTTGGCAATGTGATCGTTACTAGTGCGTCTTTGTGGAGATGTCCTCGTGCTTCTGCGCACCAACAACGCACGACCTGAATCGGCGGTAAACGCAGTGGTGTCGTTTTGGAAAGCTGTCCATCATCCTGGTAAAAGGCGGGAATTCCTTTGCCTACTACGAGGGTGGACGGGGCGTGGCTCAGCGGGCGGAGCTTACAGGTGATTCATAAAGGGTGAACCAGCTGCTCTGTGTCTGCAGGAAAGGAAGATAGAACCCGCGCGTCACAGTCAGATACAGATTACGCTCCAGTACATCATCAATTCACCTCCTGGAAGGATTCTAGATTGTTTTCTGCTATGGAATCTATGAGCGCACAGCCTTGCTTTATCTTTCCCACGCCCAAGAGTTAGGGTGGCTTGTCCTTTCCAGAAGCTGAGCTTCACCTGGGGCACCTGCTACGTTTATATTTGTAAGTGCTTCCTGTTGAGGTTTAGTTTCTGTAAAATGAGCATCATGGCCTACCCAACCGGAGTATTTTCTACGAGTAAGTCAGTAAGCGTTACCTAGCATGTTTTCATATGCCCCGTTTATATTGTACACTAAGACTACGTGATGGGCATCGGGGGAAACCTCACCAGCAACCTTGTGTGCCTTTGGCAATGTGATCGTTACTAGTGCGTCTTTGTGGAGATGTCCTCGTGCTTCTGCGCACCAACAACGCACGACCTGAATCGGCGGTAAACGCAGTGGTGTCGTTTTGGAAAGCTGTCCATCATCCTGGTAAAAGGCGGGAATTCCTTTGCCTACTACGAGGGTGGACGGGGCGTGGCTCAGCGGGCGGAGCTTACAGGTGATTCATAAAGGGAGAACCTTCTACTCTGTGTCTGCAGGAAAGGAAGATAGAACCCGCGCGTCACAGTCAGATACAGATTACGCTCCAGTACATCATCAATTCACCTCCAGGAAGGATTCTAGATTGTTTTCTGCTATGGAATCTATGAGCGCACAGCCTTGCTTTATCTTTCCCACGCCCAAGAGTTAGGGTGGCTTGTCCTTTCCAGAAGCTGAGCTTCACCTGGGGCACCTGCTACGTTTATATTTGTAAGTGCTTCCTGTTGAGGTTTAGTTTCTGTAAAATGAGCATCATGGCCTACCCAACCGGAGTATTTTCTACGAGTAAGTCAGTAAGCGTTACCTAGCATGTTTTCATATGCCCCATTTATATTGTACACTAAGACTACGTGATGGGCCTCGGGGGAAACGTCTCCAGCAACCTTGTGTGCCTTTGGCAATGTGATCGTTACTAGTGCGTCTTTGTGGAGATGTCCTCGTGCTTCTGCGCACCAACAACGCACGACCTGAATCGGCGGTAAACGCAGTGGTGTCGTTTTGGAAAGCTGTCCATCATCCTGGTAAAAGGCGGGAATTCCTTTGCCTACTACGAGGGTGGACGGGGCGTGGCTCAGCGGGCGGAGCTTACAGGTGATTCATAAAGGGAGAACCAGCTGCTCTGTGTCTGCAGGAAAGGAAGATAGAACCCGCGCGTCACAGTCAGATACAGATTACGCTCCAGTACATCATCAATTCACCTCCAGGAAGGATTCTAGATTGTTTTCTGCTATGGAATCTATGAGCGCACAGCCTTGCTTTATCTTTCCCACGCCCAAGAGTTAGGGTGGCTTGTCCTTTCCAGAAGCTGAGCTTCACCTGGGGCACCTGCTACGTTTATATTTGTAAGTGCTTCCTGTTGAGGTTTAGTTTCTGTAAAATGAGCATCATGGCCTACCCAACCGGAGTATTTTCTACGAGTAAGTCAGTAAGCGTTACCTAGCATGTTTTCATATGCCCCATTTATATTGTACACTAAGACTACGTGATGGGCCTCGGGGGAAACGTCTCCAGCAACCTTGTGTGCCTTTGGCAATGTGATCGTCACTAGTGCGTCTTTGTGGAGATGTCCTCGTGCTTCTGCGCACCAACAACGCACGACCTGAATCGGCGGTAAACGCAGTGGTGTCGTTTTGGAAAGCTGTCCATCATCCTGGTAAAAGGCGGGAATTCCTTTGTCTACTACGAGGGTGGACGGGGCGTGGCTCAGCGGGCGGAGCTTACAGGTGATTCATAAAGGGAGAACCAGCTGCTCTGTGTCTGCAGGAAAGGAAGATAGAACCCGCGCGTCACAGTCAGATACAGATTACGCTCCAGTACATCATCAATTCACCTCCAGGAAGGATTCTAGATCTTTTTCTGCTATAGGATCTCTGAGCGCACAGCCTTGCTTTATCTTTGCCAAGCCCAAGTTAGGGTGGCTTGTCCTTTCCAGAAGCTGAGCTTCAACTGGGGCACCTGCTACGTTTATATTTGTAAATGCTTCCTTTGAGGTTTAGTTTCTGTAAAATGAGCATCATGGCCTACCCAACCGGAGTATTTTCTACGAGTAAGTCAGTAAGCGTTACCTAGCATGTTTTCATATGCCCCGTTTATATTGTACACTAAGACTACGTGATGGGCCTCGGGGGAAACCTCACCAGCAACCTTGTGTGCCTTTGGCAATGTGATCGTTACTAGTGCGTCTTTGTGGAGATGTCCTCGTGCTTCTGCGCATCAACAACGCACGACCTGAATCGGCGGTAAACGCAGTGGTGTCGTTTTGGAAAGCTGTCCATCATCCTGGTAAAAGGCGGGAATTCCTTTGCCTACTACGAGGGTGGACGGGGCGTGGCTCAGCGGGCGGAGCTTACAGGTGATTCATAAAGGGAGAACCAGCTACTCTGTGTCTGCAGGAGAGGAAGATAGAACCCGCGCGTCACAGTCAGATACAGATTACGCTCCAGTACATCATCAGTTCACCTCCAGGAAGGATTCTAGATCTTTTTCTGCTATGGAATCTATGAGCGCATAGCCTTGCTTTATCTTTGCCAAGCCCAAGTTAGGGTGGCTTGTCCTTTCCAGAAGCTGAGCTTCAACTGGGGCACCTGCTACGTTTATATTTGTAAATGCTTCCTTTGAGGTTTAGTTTCTGTAAAATGAGCATCATGGCCTACCCAACCGGAGTATTTTCTACGAGTAAGTCAGTAAGCGTTACCTAGCATGTTTTCATATGCCCCGTTTATATTGTACACTAAGACTACGTGATGGGCCTCGGGGGAAACCTCACCAGCAACCTTGTGTGCCTTTGGCAATGTGATTGTTACTAGTGCGTCTTTGTGGAGATGTCCTCGTGCTTCTGCGCACCAACAACGCACGACCTGAATCGGCGGTAAACGCAGTGGTGTCGTTTTGGAAAGCTGTCCATCATCCTGGTAAAAGGCGGGAATTCCTTTGCCTACTACGAGGGTGGACGGGGCGTGGCTCAGCGGGCGGAGCTTACAGGTGATTCATAAAGGGTGAACCAGCTGCTCTGTGTCTGCAGGAAAGGAAGATAGAACCCGCGCGTCACAGTCAGATACAGATTACGCTCCAGTACATCATCAATTCACCTCCAGGAAGGATTCTAGATTGTTTTCTGCTATGGAATCTATGAGCGCACAGCCTTGCTTTATCTTTCCCACGCCCAAGAGTTAGGGTGGCTTGTCCTTTCCAGAAGCTGAGCTTCACCTGGGGCACCTGCTACGTTTATATTTGTAAGTGCTTCCTGTTGAGGTTTAGTTTCTGTAAAATGAGCATCATGGCCTACCCAACCGGAGTATTTTCTACGAGTAAGTCAGTAAGCGTTACCTAGCATGTTTTCATATGCCCCGTTTATATTGTACACTAAGACTACGTGATGGGCATCGGGGGAAACGTCTCCAGCAACCTTGTGTGCCTTTGGCAATGTGATCGTTACTAGTGCGTCTTTGTGGAGATGTCCTCGTGCTTCTGCGCACAACCTGAATCGGCGGTAAACGCAGTGGTGTCGTTTTGGAAAGCTGTCCATCATCCTGGTAAAAGGCGGAATTCCCTTGCCTACTACGAGGGTGGACGGGGCGTGGCTCAGCGGGTGGAGCTTACAGGTGATTCATAAAGGGAGAACCTTCTACTCTGTGTCTGCAGGAAAGGAAGATAGAACCCGCGCGTCACAGTCAGATACAGATTACGCTCCAGTACATCATCAATTCACCTCCAGGAAGGATTCTAGATTGTTTTCTGCTATGGAATCTATGAGCGCACAGCCTTGCTTTATCTTTCCCACGCCCAAGAGTTAGGGTGGCTTGTCCTTTCCAGAAGCTGAGCTTCACCTGGGGCACCTGCTACGTTTATATTTGTAAGTGCTTCCTGTTGAGGTTTAGTTTCTGTAAAATGAGCATCATGGCCTACCCAACCGGAGTATTTTCTACGAGTAAGTCAGTAAGCGTTACCTAGCATGTTTTCATATGCCCCGTTTATATTGTACACTAAGACTACGTGATGGGCCACGGGGGAAACCTCACCAGCAACCTTGTGTGCCTTTGGCAATGTGATCGTTACTAGTGCGTCTTTGTGGAGATGTCCTCGTGCTTCTGCGCAACAACAACGCACGACCTGAATCGGCGGCAAACGCAGTGGTGTCGTTTTGGAAAGCTGTCCATCATCCTGGTAAAAGGCGGGAATTCCTTTGCCTACTACGAGGGTGGACGGGGCGTGGCTCAGCGGGCGGAGCTTACAGGTGATTCATAAAGGGAGAACCAGCTGCTCTGTGTCTGCAGGAAAGGAAGATAGAACCCGCGCGTCACAGTCAGATACAGATTACGCTCCAGTACATCATCAATTCACCTCCAGGAAGGATTCTAGATTTTTTTCTGCTATGGAATCTATGAGCGCACAGCCTTGCTTTATCTTTCCCACGCCCAAGAGTTAGGGTGGCTTGTCCTTTCCAGAAGCTGAGCTTCACCTGGGGCACCTGCTACGTTTATATTTGTAAGTGCTTCCTGTTGAGGTTTAGTTTCTGTAAAATGAGCATCATGGCCTACCCAACCGGAGTATTTTCTACGAGTAAGTCAGTAAGCGTTACCTAGCATGTGTTCATATGCCCCGTGTATATTGTACACTAAGACTACGTGATGGGCCACGGGGGAAACCTCACCAGCAACCTTGTGTGCCTTTGGCAATGTGATCGTTACTAGTGCGTCTTTGTGGAGATGTCCTCGTGCTTCTGCGCACCAACAACGCACGACCTGAATCGGCGGTAAACGCAGTGGTGTCGTTTTGGAAAGCTGTCCATCATCCTGGTAAAAGGCGGGAATTCCTTTGCCTACTACGAGGGTGGACGGGGCGTGGCTCAGCGGGCGGAGCTTACAGGTGATTCATAAAGGGAGAACCAGCTGCTCTGTGTCTGCAGGAAAGGAAGATAGAACCAGCGCGTCACAGTCAGATACAGATTACGCTCCAGTACATCATCAATTCACCTCCAGGAAGGATTCTAGATTGTTTTCTGCTATGGAATCTATGAGCGCACAGCCTTGCTTTATCTTTCCCACGCCCAAGAGTTAGGGTGGCTTGTCCTTTCCAGAAGCTGAGCTTCACCTGGGGCACCTGCTACGTTTATATTTGTAAGTGCTTCCTGTTGAGGTTTAGTTTCTGTAAAATGAGCATCATGGCCTACCCAACCGGAGTATTTTCTACGAGTAAGTCAGTAAGCGTTACCTAGCATGTTTTCATATGCCCCATTTATATTGTACACTAAGACTACGTGATGGGCCTCGGGGGAAACGTCTCCAGCAACCTTGTGTGCCTTTGGCAATGTGATCGTTACTAGTGCGTCTTTGTGGAGATGTCCTCGTGCTTCTGCGCACCAACAACGCACGACCTGAATCGGCGGTAAACGCAGTGGTGTCGTTTTGGAAAGCTGTCCATCATCCTGGTAAAAGGCGGGAATTCCTTTGCCTACTACGAGGGTGGACGGGGCGTGGCTCAGCGGGCGGAGCTTACAGGTGATTCATAAAGGGAGAACCAGCTGCTCTGTGTCTGCAGGAAAGGAAGATAGAACCCGCGCGTCACAGTCAGATACAGATTACGCTCCAGTACATCATCAATTCACCTCCAGGAAGGATTCTAGATTGTTTTCTGCTATGGAATCTATGAGCGCACAGCCTTGCTTTATCTTTCCCACGCCCAAGAGTTAGGGTGGCTTGTCCTTTCCAGAAGCTGAGCTTCACCTGGGGCACCTGCTACGTTTATATTTGTAAGTGCTTCCTGTTGAGGTTTAGTTTCTGTAAAATGAGCATCATGGCCTACCCAACCGGAGTATTTTCTACGAGTAAGTCAGTAAGCGTTACCTAGCATGTTTTCATATGCCCCATTTATATTGTACACTAAGACTACGTGATGGGCCTCGGGGGAAACGTCTCCAGCAACCTTGTGTGCCTTTGGCAATGTGATCGTTACTAGTGCGTCTTTGTGGAGATGTCCTCGTGCTTCTGCGCACCAACACCGCACGACCTGAATCGGCGGTAAACGCAGTGGTGTCGTTTTGGAAAGCTGTCCATCATCCTGGTAAAAGGCGGGAATTCCTTTGCCTACTACGAGGGTGGACGGGGCGTGGCTCAGCGGGCGGAGCTTACAGGTGATTCATAAAGGGAGAACCAGCTGCTCTGTGTCTGCAGGAAAGGAAGATAGAACCCGCGCGTCACAGTCAGATACAGATTACGCTCCAGTACATCATCAATTCACCTCCAGGAAGGATTCTAGATTTTTTTCTGCTATGGAATCTATGAGCGCACAGCCTTGCTTTATCTTTCCCACGCCCAAGAGTTAGGGTGGCTTGTCCTTTCCAGAAGCTGAGCTTCACCTGGGGCACCTGCTACGTTTATATTTGTAAGTGCTTCCTGTTGAGGTTTAGTTTCTGTAAAATGAGCATCATGGCCTACCCAACCGGAGTATTTTCTACGAGTAAGTCAGTAAGCGTTACCTAGCATGTGTTCATATGCCCCGTGTATATTGTACACTAAGACTACGTGATGGGCCACGGGGGAAACCTCACCAGCAACCTTGTGTGCCTTTGGCAATGTGATCGTTACTAGTGCGTCTTTGTGGAGATGTCCTCGTGCTTCTGCGCACCAACAACGCACGACCTGAATCGGCGGTAAACGCAGTGGTGTCGTTTTGGAAAGCTGTCCATCATCCTGGTAAAAGGCGGGAATTCCTTTGCCTACTACGAGGGTGGACGGGGCGTGGCTCAGCGGGCGGAGCTTACAGGTGATTCATAAAGGGAGAACCAGCTGCTCTGTGTCTGCAGGAAAGGAAGATAGAACCCGCGCGTCACAGTCAGATACAGATTACGCTCCAGTACATCATCAATTCACCTCCAGGAAGGATTCTAGATTGTTTTCTGCTATGGAATCTATGAGCGCACAGCCTTGCTTTATCTTTCCCACGCCCAAGAGTTAGGGTGGCTTGTCCTTTCCAGAAGCTGAGCTTCACCTGGGGCACCTGCTACGTTTATATTTGTAAGTGCTTCCTGTTGAGGTTTAGTTTCTGTAAAATGAGCATCATGGCATACCCAACCGGAGTATTTTCTACGAGTAAGTCAGTAAGCGTTACCTAGCATGTTTTCATATGCCCCATTTATATTGTACACTAAGACTACGTGATGGGCCTCGGGGGAAACGTCTCCAGCAACCTTGTGTGCCTTTGGCAATGTGATCGTTACTAGTGCGTCTTTGTGGAGATGTCCTCGTGCTTCTGCGCACCAACAACGCACGACCTGAATCGGCGGTAAACGCAGTGGTGTCGTTTTGGAAAGCTGTCCATCATCCTGGTAAAAGGCGGGAATTCCTTTGCCTACTACGAGGGTGGACGGGGCGTGGCTCAGCGGGCGGAGCTTACAGGTGATTCATAAAGGGAGAACCAGCTGCTCTGTGTCTGCAGGAAAGGAAGATAGAACCCGCGCGTCACAGTCAGATACAGATTACGCTCCAGTACATCATCAATTCACCTCCAGGAAGGATTCTAGATCTTTTTCTGCTATAGGATCTCTGAGCGCAAAGCCTTGCTTTATCTTTGCCAAGCCCAAGTTAGGGTGGCTTGTCCTTTCCAGAAGCTGAGCTTCAACTGGGGCACCTGCTACGTTTATATTTGTAAATGCTTCCTTTGAGGTTTAGTTTCTGTAAAATGAGCATCATGGCCTACCCAACCGGAGTATTTTCTACGAGTAAGTCAGTAAGCGTTACCTAGCATGTTTTCATATGCCCCGTTTATATTGTACACTAAGACTACGTGATGGGCCTCGGGGGAAACCTCACCAGCAACCTTGTGTGCCTTTGGCAATGTGATCGTTACTAGTGCGTCTTTGTGGAGATGTCCTCGTGCTTCTGCGCATCAACAACGCACGACCTGAATCGGCGGTAAACGCAGTGGTGTCGTTTTGGAAAGCTGTCCATCATCCTGGTAAAAGGCGGGAATTCCTTTGCCTACTACGAGGGTGGACGGGGCGTGGCTCAGCGGGCGGAGTTTACAGGTGATTCATAAAGGGAGAACCAGCTACTCTGTGTCTGCAGGAGAGGAAGATAGAACCCGCGCGTCACAGTCAGATACAGATTACGCTCCAGTACATCATCAGTTCACCTCCAGGAAGGATTCTAGATCTTTTTCTGCTATGGAATCTATGAGCGCATAGCCTTGCTTTATCTTTGCCAAGCCCAAGTTAGGGTGGCTTGTCCTTTCCAGAAGCTGAGCTTCAACTGGGGCACCTGCTACGTTTATATTTGTAAATGCTTCCTTTGAGGTTTAGTTTCTGTAAAATGAGCATCATGGCCTACCCAACCGGAGTATTTTCTACGAGTAAGTCAGTAAGCGTTACCTAGCATGTTTTCATATGCCCCGTTTATATTGTACACTAAGACTACGTGATGGGCCTCGGGGGAAACCTCACCAGCAACCTTGTGTGCCTTTGGCAATGTGATCGTTACTAGTGCGTCTTTGTGGAGATGTCCTCGTGCTTCTGCGCACCAACAACGCACGACCTGAATCGGCGGTAAACGCAGTGGTGTCGTTTTGGAAAGCTGTCCATCATCCTGGTAAAAGGCGGGAATTCCTTTGCCTGCTACGAGGGTGGACGGGGCGTGGCTCAGCGGGCGGAGCTTACAGGTGATTCATAAAGGGTGAACCAGCTGCTCTGTGTCTGCAGGAAAGGAAGATAGAACCCGCGCGTCACAGTCAGATACAGATTACGCTCCAGTACATCATCAATTCACCTCCAGGAAGGATTCTAGATTGTTTTCTGCTATGGAATCTATGAGCGCACAGCCTTGCTTTATCTTTCCCACGCCCAAGAGTTAGGGTGGCTTGTCCTTTCCAGAAGCTGAGCTTCACCTGGGGCACCTGCTACGTTTATATTTGTAAGTGCTTCCTGTTGAGGTTTAGTTTCTGTAAAATGAGCATCATGGCCTACCCAACCGGAGTATTTTCTACGAGTAAGTCAGTAAGCGTTACCTAGCATGTTTTCATATGCCCCGTTTATATTGTACACTAAGACTACGTGATGGGCATCGGGGGAAACGTCTCCAGCAACCTTGTGTGCCTTTGGCAATGTGATCGTTACTAGTGCGTCTTTGTGGAGATGTCCTCGTGCTTCTGCGCACAACCTGAATCGGCGGTAAACGCAGTGGTGTCGTTTTGGAAAGCTGTCCATCATCCTGGTAAAAGGCGGAATTCCCTTGCCTACTACGAGGGTGGACGGGGCGTGGCTCAGCGGGTGGAGCTTACAGGTGATTCATAAAGGGAGAACCTTCTACTCTGTGTCTGCAGGAAAGGAAGATAGAACCTGCGCGTCACAGTCAGATACAGATTACGCTCCAGTACATCATCAATTCACCTCCAGGAAGGATTCTAGATTGTTTTCTGCTATGGAATCTATGAGCGCACAGCCTTGCTTTATCTTTCCCACGCCCAAGAGTTAGGGTGGCTTGTCCTTTCCAGAAGCTGAGCTTCACCTGGGGCACCTGCTACGTTTATATTTGTAAGTGCTTCCTGTTGAGGTTTAGTTTCTGTAAAATGAGCATCATGGCCTACCCAACCGGAGTATTTTCTACGAGTAAGTCAGTAAGCGTTACCTAGCATGTTTTCATATGCCCCGTTTATATTGTACACTAAGACTACGTGATGGGCCACGGGGGAAACCTCACCAGCAACCTTGTGTGCCTTTGGCAATGTGATCGTTACTAGTGCGTCTTTGTGGAGATGTCCTCGTGCTTCTGCGCACCAACAACGCACGACCTGAATCGGCGGTAAACGCAGTGGTGTCGTTTTGGAAAGCTGTCCATCATCCTGGTAAAAGGCGGGAATTCCTTTGCCTACTACGAGGGTGGACGGGGCGTGGCTCAGCGGGCGGAGCTTACAGGTGATTCATAAAGGGAGAACCAGCTGCTCTGTGTCTGCAGGAAAGGAAGATAGAACCCGCGCGTCACAGTCAGATACAGATTACGCTCCAGTACATCATCAATTCACCTCCAGGAAGGATTCTAGATTGTTTTCTGCTATGGAATCTATGAGCGCACAGCCTTGCTTTATCTTTCCCACGCCCAAGAGTTAGGGTGGCTTGTCCTTTCCAGAAGCTGAGCTTCACCTGGGGCACCTGCTACGTTTATATTTGTAAGTGCTTCCTGTTGAGGTTTAGTTTCTGTAAAATGAGCATCATGGCCTACCCAACCGGAGTATTTTCTACGAGTAAGTCAGTAAGCGTTACCTAGCATGTTTTCATATGCCCCATTTATATTGTACACTAAGACTACGTGATGGGCCTCGGGGGAAACGTCTCCAGCAACCTTGTGTGCCTTTGGCAATGTGATCGTTACTAGTGCGTCTTTGTGGAGATGTCCTCGTGCTTCTGCGCACCAACAACGCACGACCTGAATCGGCGGTAAACGCAGTGGTGTCGTTTTGGAAAGCTGTCCATCATCCTGGTAAAAGGCGGGAATTCCTTTGCCTACTACGAGGGTGGACGGGGCGTGGCTCAGCGGGCGGAGCTTACAGGTGATTCATAAAGGGAGAACCAGCTGCTCTGTGTCTGCAGGAAAGGAAGATAGAACCCGCGCGTCACAGTCAGATACAGATTACGCTCCAGTACATCATCAATTCACCTCCAGGAAGGATTCTAGATTGTTTTCTGCTATGGAATCTATGAGCGCACAGCCTTGCTTTATCTTTCCCACGCCCAAGAGTTAGGGTGGCTTGTCCTTTCCAGAAGCTGAGCTTCACCTGGGGCACCTGCTACGTTTATATTTGTAAGTGCTTCCTGTTGAGGTTTAGTTTCTGTAAAATGAGCATCATGGCCTACCCAACCGGAGTATTTTCTACGAGTAAGTCAGTAAGCGTTACCTAGCATGTTTTCATATGCCCCATTTATATTGTACACTAAGACTACGTGATGGGCCTCGGGGAAAAACGTCTCCAGCAACCTTGTGTGCCTTTGGCAATGTGATCGTTACTAGTGCGTCTTTGTGGAGATGTCCTCGTGCTTCTGCGCACCAACAACGCACGACCTGAATCGGCGGTAAACGCAGTGGTGTCGTTTTGGAAAGCTGTCCATCATCCTGGTAAAAGGCGGGAATTCCTTTGCCTACTACGAGGGTGGACGGGGCGTGGCTCAGCGGGCGGAGCTTACAGGTGATTCATAAAGGGAGAACCAGCTGCTCTGTGTCTGCAGGAAAGGAAGATAGAACCCGCGCGTCACAGTCAGATACAGATTACGCTCCAGTACATCATCAATTCACCTCCAGGAAGGATTCTAGATTGTTTTCTGCTATGGAATCTATGAGCGCACAGCCTTGCTTTATCTTTCCCACGCCCAAGAGTTAGGGTGGCTTGTCCTTTCCAGAAGCTGAGCTTCACCTGGGGCACCTGCTACGTTTATATTTGTAAGTGCTTCCTGTTGAGGTTTAGTTTCTGTAAAATGAGCATCATGGCCTACCCAACCGGAGTATTTTCTACGAGTAAGTCAGTAAGCGTTACCTAGCATGTTTTCATATGCCCCATTTATATTGTACACTAAGACTACGTGATGGGCCTCGGGGGAAACGTCTCCAGCAACCTTGTGTGCCTTTGGCAATGTGATCGTTACTAGTGCGTCTTTGTGGAGATGTCCTCGTGCTTCTGCGCACAACCTGAATCGGCGGTAAACGCAGTGGTGTCGTTTTGGAAAGCTGTCCATCATCCTGGTAAAAGGCGGGAATTCCCTTGCCTACTACGAGGGTGGACGGGGCGTGGCTCAGCGGGCGGAGCTTACAGGTGATTCATAAAGGGAGAACCAGCTGCTCTGTGTCTGCAGGAAAGGAAGATAGAACCCGCGCGTCACAGTCAGATACAGATTACGCTCCAGTACATCATCAATTCACCTCCAGGAAGGATTCTAGATTGTTTTCTGCTATGGAATCTATGAGCGCACAGCCTTGCTTTATCTTTCCCACGCCCAAGAGTTAGGGTGGCTTGTCCTTTCCAGAAGCTGAGCTTCACCTGGGGCACCTGCTACGTTTATATTTGTAAGTGCTTCCTGTTGAGGTTTAGTTTCTGTAAAATGAGCATCATGGCCTACCCAACCGGAGTATTTTCTACGAGTAAGTCAGTAAGCGTTACCTAGCATGTTTTCATATGCCCCGTTTATATTGTACACTAAGACTACGTGATGGGCCACGGGGGAAACCTCACCAGCAACCTTGTGTGCCTTTGGCAATGTGATCGTTACTAGTGCGTCTTTGTGGAGATGTCCTCGTGCTTCTGCGCACCAACAACGCACGACCTGAATCGGCGGTAAACGCAGTGGTGTCGTTTTGGAAAGCTGTCCATCATCCTGGTAAAAGGCGGGAATTCCTTTGCCTACTACGAGGGTGGACGGGGCGTGGCTCAGCGGGCGGAGCTTACAGGTGATTCATAAAGGGAGAACCAGCTGCTCTGTGTCTGCAGGAAAGGAAGATAGAACCCGCGCGTCACAGTCAGATACAGATTACGCTCCAGTACATCATCAATTCACCTCCAGGAAGGATTCTAGATTTTTTTCTGCTATGGAATCTATGAGCGCACAGCCTTGCTTTATCTTTCCCACGCCCAAGAGTTAGGGTGGCTTGTCCTTTCCAGAAGCTGAGCTTCACCTGGGGCACCTGCTACGTTTATATTTGTAAGTGCTTCCTGTTGAGGTTTAGTTTCTGTAAAATGAGCATCATGGCCTACCCAACCGGAGTATTTTCTACGAGTAAGTCAGTAAGCGTTACCTAGCATGTGTTCATATGCCCCGTGTATATTGTACACTAAGACTACGTGATGGGCCACGGGGGAAACCTCACCAGCAACCTTGTGTGCCTTTGGCAATGTGATCGTTACTAGTGCGTCTTTGTGGAGATGTCCTCGTGCTTCTGCGCACCAACAACGCACGACCTGAATCGGCGGTAAACGCAGTGGTGTCGTTTTGGAAAGCTGTCCATCATCCTGGTAAAAGGCGGGAATTCCTTTGCCTACTACGAGGGTGGACGGGGCGTGGCTCAGCGGGCGGAGCTTACAGGTGATTCATAAAGGGAGAACCAGCTGCTCTGTGTCTGCAGGAAAGGAAGATAGAACCCGCGCGTCACAGTCAGATACAGATTACGCTCCAGTACATCATCAATTCACCTCCAGGAAGGATTCTAGATCTTTTTCTGCTATAGGATCTCTGAGCGCACAGCCTTGCTTTATCTTTGCCAAGCCCAAGTTAGGGTGGCTTGTCCTTTCCAGAAGCTGAGCTTCAACTGGGGCACCTGCTACGTTTATATTTGTAAATGCTTCCTTTGAGGTTTAGTTTCTGTAAAATGAGCATCATGGCCTACCCAACCGGAGTATTTTCTACGAGTAAGTCAGTAAGCGTTACCTAGCATGTTTTCATATGCCCCGTTTATATTGTACACTAAGACTACGTGATGGGCCTCGGGGGAAACCTCACCAGCAACCTTGTGTGCCTTTGGCAATGTGATCGTTACTAGTGCGTCTTTGTGGAGATGTCCTCGTGCTTCTGCGCATCAACAACGCACGACCTGAATCGGCGGTAAACGCAGTGGTGTCGTTTTGGAAAGCTGTCCATCATCCTGGTAAAAGGCGGGAATTCCTTTGCCTACTACGAGGGTGGACGGGGCGTGGCTCAGCGGGCGGAGCTTACAGGTGATTCATAAAGGGAGAACCAGCTACTCTGTGTCTGCAGGAGAGGAAGATAGAACCCGCGCGTCACAGTCAGATACAGATTACGCTCCAGTACATCATCAGTTCACCTCCAGGAAGGATTCTAGATCTTTTTCTGCTATGGAATCTATGAGCGCATAGCCTTGCTTTATCTTTGCCAAGCCCAAGTTAGGGTGGCTTGTCCTTTCCAGAAGCTGAGCTTCAACTGGGGCACCTGCTACGTTTATATTTGTAAATGCTTCCTTTGAGGTTTAGTTTCTGTAAAATGAGCATCATGGCCTACCCAACCGGAGTATTTTCTACGAGTAAGTCAGTAAGCGTTACCTAGCATGTTTTCATATGCCCCGTTTATATTGTACACTAAGACTACGTGATGGGCCTCGGGGGAAACCTCACCAGCAACCTTGTGTGCCTTTGGCAATGTGATCGTTACTAGTGCGTCTTTGTGGAGATGTCCTCGTGCTTCTGCGCACCAACAACGCACGACCTGAATCGGCGGTAAACGCAGTGGTGTCGTTTTGGAAAGCTGTCCATCATCCTGGTAAAAGGCGGGAATTCCTTTGCCTACTACGAGGGTGGACGGGGCGTGGCTCAGCGGGCGGAGCTTACAGGTGATTCATAAAGGGAGAACCAGCTGCTCTGTGTCTGCAGGAAAGGAAGATAGAACCCGCGCGTCACAGTCAGATACAGATTACGCTCCAGTACATCATCAATTCACCTCCAGGAAGGATTCTAGATTGTTTTCTGCTATGGAATCTATGAGCGCACAGCCTTGCTTTATCTTTCCCACGCCCAAGAGTTAGGGTGGCTTGTCCTTTCCAGAAGCTGAGCTTCACCTGGGGCACCTGCTACGTTTATATTTGTAAGTGCTTCCTGTTGAGGTTTAGTTTCTGTAAAATGAGCATCATGGCCTACCCAACCGGAGTATTTTCTACGAGTAAGTCAGTAAGCGTTACCTAGCATGTTTTCATATGCCCCGTGTATATTGTACACTAAGACTACGTGATGGGCCACGGGGGAAACCTCACCAGCAACCTTGTGTGCCTTTGGCAATGTGATCGTTACTAGTGCGTCTTTGTGGAGATGTCCTCGTGCTTCTGCGCACCAACAACGCACGACCTGAATCGGCGGTAAACGCAGTGGTGTCGTTTTGGAAAGCTGTCCATCATCCTGGTAAAAGGCGGGAATTCCTTTGCCTACTACGAGGGTGGACGGGGCGTGGCTCAGCGGGCGGAGCTTACAGGTGATTCATAAAGGGAGAACCAGCTGCTCTGTGTCTGCAGGAAAGGAAGATAGAACCCGCGCGTCACAGTCAGATACAGATTACGCTCCAGTACATCATCAATTCACCTCCAGGAAGGATTCTAGATTTTTTTCTGCTATGGAATCTATGAGCGCACAGCCTTGCTTTATCTTTCCCACGCCCAAGAGTTAGGGTGGCTTGTCCTTTCCAGAAGCTGAGCTTCACCTGGGGCACCTGCTACGTTTATATTTGTAAGTGCTTCCTGTTGAGGTTTAGTTTCTGTAAAATGAGCATCATGGCCTACCCAACCGGAGTATTTTCTACGAGTAAGTCAGTAAGCGTTACCTAGCATGTGTTCATATGCCCCGTGTATATTGTACACTAAGACTACGTGATGGGCCACGGGGGAAACCTCACCAGCAACCTTGTGTGCCTTTGGCAATGTGATCGTTACTAGTGCGTCTTTGTGGAGATGTCCTCGTGCTTCTGCGCACCAACAACGCACGACCTGAATCGGCGGTAAACGCAGTGGTGTCGTTTTGGAAAGCTGTCCATCATCCTGGTAAAAGGCGGGAATTCCTTTGCCTACTACGAGGGTGGACGGGGCGTGGCTCAGCGGGCGGAGCTTACAGGTGATTCATAAAGGGAGAACCAGCTGCTCTGTGTCTGCAGGAAAGGAAGATAGAACCAGCGCGTCACAGTCAGATACAGATTACGCTCCAGTACATCATCAATTCACCTCCAGGAAGGATTCTAGATTGTTTTCTGCTATGGAATCTATGAGCGCACAGCCTTGCTTTATCTTTCCCACGCCCAAGAGTTAGGGTGGCTTGTCCTTTCCAGAAGCTGAGCTTCACCTGGGGCACCTGCTACGTTTATATTTGTAAGTGCTTCCTGTTGAGGTTTAGTTTCTGTAAAATGAGCATCATGGCCTACCCAACCGGAGTATTTTCTACGAGTAAGTCAGTAAGCGTTACCTAGCATGTTTTCATATGCCCCATTTATATTGTACACTAAGACTACGTGATGGGCCTCGGGGGAAACGTCTCCAGCAACCTTGTGTGCCTTTGGCAATGTGATCGTTACTAGTGCGTCTTTGTGGAGATGTCCTCGTGCTTCTGCGCACCAACAACGCACGACCTGAATCGGCGGTAAACGCAGTGGTGTCGTTTTGGAAAGCTGTCCATCATCCTGGTAAAAGGCGGGAATTCCTTTGCCTACTACGAGGGTGGACGGGGCGTGGCTCAGCGGGCGGAGCTTACAGGTGATTCATAAAGGGAGAACCAGCTGCTCTGTGTCTGCAGGAAAGGAAGATAGAACCCGCGCGTCACAGTCAGATACAGATTACGCTCCAGTACATCATCAATTCACCTCCAGGAAGGATTCTAGATTGTTTTCTGCTATGGAATCTATGAGCGCACAGCCTTGCTTTATCTTTCCCACGCCCAAGAGTTAGGGTGGCTTGTCCTTTCCAGAAGCTGAGCTTCACCTGGGGCACCTGCTACGTTTATATTTGTAAGTGCTTCCTGTTGAGGTTTAGTTTCTGTAAAATGAGCATCATGGCCTACCCAACCGGAGTATTTTCTACGAGTAAGTCAGTAAGCGTTACCTAGCATGTTTTCATATGCCCCATTTATATTGTACACTAAGACTACGTGATGGGCCTCGGGGGAAACGTCTCCAGCAACCTTGTGTGCCTTTGGCAATGTGATCGTTACTAGTGCGTCTTTGTGGAGATGTCCTCGTGCTTCTGCGCACCAACACCGCACGACCTGAATCGGCGGTAAACGCAGTGGTGTCGTTTTGGAAAGCTGTCCATCATCCTGGTAAAAGGCGGGAATTCCTTTGCCTACTACGAGGGTGGACGGGGCGTGGCTCAGCGGGCGGAGCTTACAGGTGATTCATAAAGGGAGAACCAGCTGCTCTGTGTCTGCAGGAAAGGAAGATAGAACCCGCGCGTCACAGTCAGATACAGATTACGCTCCAGTACATCATCAATTCACCTCCAGGAAGGATTCTAGATTTTTTTCTGCTATGGAATCTATGAGCGCACAGCCTTGCTTTATCTTTCCCACGCCCAAGAGTTAGGGTGGCTTGTCCTTTCCAGAAGCTGAGCTTCACCTGGGGCACCTGCTACGTTTATATTTGTAAGTGCTTCCTGTTGAGGTTTAGTTTCTGTAAAATGAGCATCATGGCCTACCCAACCGGAGTATTTTCTACGAGTAAGTCAGTAAGCGTTACCTAGCATGTGTTCATATGCCCCGTGTATATTGTACACTAAGACTACGTGATGGGCCACGGGGGAAACCTCACCAGCAACCTTGTGTGCCTTTGGCAATGTGATCGTTACTAGTGCGTCTTTGTGGAGATGTCCTCGTGCTTCTGCGCACCAACAACGCACGACCTGAATCGGCGGTAAACGCAGTGGTGTCGTTTTGGAAAGCTGTCCATCATCCTGGTAAAAGGCGGGAATTCCTTTGCCTACTACGAGGGTGGACGGGGCGTGGCTCAGCGGGCGGAGCTTACAGGTGATTCATAAAGGGAGAACCAGCTGCTCTGTGTCTGCAGGAAAGGAAGATAGAACCCGCGCGTCACAGTCAGATACAGATTACGCTCCAGTACATCATCAATTCACCTCCAGGAAGGATTCTAGATTTTTTTCTGCTATGGAATCTATGAGCGCACAGCCTTGCTTTATCTTTCCCACGCCCAAGAGTTAGGGTGGCTTGTCCTTTCCAGAAGCTGAGCTTCACCTGGGGCACCTGCTACGTTTATATTTGTAAGTGCTTCCTGTTGAGGTTTAGTTTCTGTAAAATGAGCATCATGGCCTACCCAACCGGAGTATTTTCTACGAGTAAGTCAGTAAGCGTTACCTAGCATGTTTTCATATGCCCCATTTATATTGTACACTAAGACTACGTGATGGGCCTCGGGGGAAACGTCTCCAGCAACCTTGTGTGCCTTTGGCAATGTGATCGTTACTAGTGCGTCTTTGTGGAGATGTCCTCGTGCTTCTGCGCACCAACAACGCACGACCTGAATCGGCGGTAAACGCAGTGGTGTCGTTTTGGAAAGCTGTCCATCATCCTGGTAAAAGGCGGGAATTCCTTTGCCTACTACGAGGGTGGACGGGGCGTGGCTCAGCGGGCGGAGCTTACAGGTGATTCATAAAGGGAGAACCAGCTGCTCTGTGTCTGCAGGAAAGGAAGATAGAACCCGCGCGTCACAGTCAGATACAGATTACGCTCCAGTACATCATCAATTCACCTCCAGGAAGGATTCTAGATCTTTTTCTGCTATAGGATCTCTGAGCGCAAAGCCTTGCTTTATCTTTGCCAAGCCCAAGTTAGGGTGGCTTGTCCTTTCCAGAAGCTGAGCTTCAACTGGGGCACCTGCTACGTTTATATTTGTAAATGCTTCCTTTGAGGTTTAGTTTCTGTAAAATGAGCATCATGGCCTACCCAACCGGAGTATTTTCTACGAGTAAGTCAGTAAGCGTTACCTAGCATGTTTTCATATGCCCCGTTTATATTGTACACTAAGACTACGTGATGGGCCTCGGGGGAAACCTCACCAGCAACCTTGTGTGCCTTTGGCAATGTGATCGTTACTAGTGCGTCTTTGTGGAGATGTCCTCGTGCTTCTGCGCATCAACAACGCACGACCTGAATCGGCGGTAAACGCAGTGGTGTCGTTTTGGAAAGCTGTCCATCATCCTGGTAAAAGGCGGGAATTCCTTTGCCTACTACGAGGGTGGACGGGGCGTGGCTCAGCGGGCGGAGTTTACAGGTGATTCATAAAGGGAGAACCAGCTACTCTGTGTCTGCAGGAGAGGAAGATAGAACCCGCGCGTCACAGTCAGATACAGATTACGCTCCAGTACATCATCAGTTCACCTCCAGGAAGGATTCTAGATCTTTTTCTGCTATGGAATCTATGAGCGCATAGCCTTGCTTTATCTTTGCCAAGCCCAAGTTAGGGTGGCTTGTCCTTTCCAGAAGCTGAGCTTCAACTGGGGCACCTGCTACGTTTATATTTGTAAATGCTTCCTTTGAGGTTTAGTTTCTGTAAAATGAGCATCATGGCCTACCCAACCGGAGTATTTTCTACGAGTAAGTCAGTAAGCGTTACCTAGCATGTTTTCATATGCCCCGTTTATATTGTACACTAAGACTACGTGATGGGCCTCGGGGGAAACCTCACCAGCAACCTTGTGTGCCTTTGGCAATGTGATCGTTACTAGTGCGTCTTTGTGGAGATGTCCTCGTGCTTCTGCGCACCAACAACGCACGACCTGAATCGGCGGTAAACGCAGTGGTGTCGTTTTGGAAAGCTGTCCATCATCCTGGTAAAAGGCGGGAATTCCTTTGCCTGCTACGAGGGTGGACGGGGCGTGGCTCAGCGGGCGGAGCTTACAGGTGATTCATAAAGGGTGAACCAGCTGCTCTGTGTCTGCAGGAAAGGAAGATAGAACCCGCGCGTCACAGTCAGATACAGATTACGCTCCAGTACATCATCAATTCACCTCCAGGAAGGATTCTAGATTGTTTTCTGCTATGGAATCTATGAGCGCACAGCCTTGCTTTATCTTTCCCACGCCCAAGAGTTAGGGTGGCTTGTCCTTTCCAGAAGCTGAGCTTCACCTGGGGCACCTGCTACGTTTATATTTGTAAGTGCTTCCTGTTGAGGTTTAGTTTCTGTAAAATGAGCATCATGGCCTACCCAACCGGAGTATTTTCTACGAGTAAGTCAGTAAGCGTTACCTAGCATGTTTTCATATGCCCCGTTTATATTGTACACTAAGACTACGTGATGGGCATCGGGGGAAACGTCTCCAGCAACCTTGTGTGCCTTTGGCAATGTGATCGTTACTAGTGCGTCTTTGTGGAGATGTCCTCGTGCTTCTGCGCACAACCTGAATCGGCGGTAAACGCAGTGGTGTCGTTTTGGAAAGCTGTCCATCATCCTGGTAAAAGGCGGAATTCCCTTGCCTACTACGAGGGTGGACGGGGCGTGGCTCAGCGGGTGGAGCTTACAGGTGATTCATAAAGGGAGAACCTTCTACTCTGTGTCTGCAGGAAAGGAAGATAGAACCTGCGCGTCACAGTCAGATACAGATTACGCTCCAGTACATCATCAATTCACCTCCAGGAAGGATTCTAGATTGTTTTCTGCTATGGAATCTATGAGCGCACAGCCTTGCTTTATCTTTCCCACGCCCAAGAGTTAGGGTGGCTTGTCCTTTCCAGAAGCTGAGCTTCACCTGGGGCACCTGCTACGTTTATATTTGTAAGTGCTTCCTGTTGAGGTTTAGTTTCTGTAAAATGAGCATCATGGCCTACCCAACCGGAGTATTTTCTACGAGTAAGTCAGTAAGCGTTACCTAGCATGTTTTCATATGCCCCGTTTATATTGTACACTAAGACTACGTGATGGGCCACGGGGGAAACCTCACCAGCAACCTTGTGTGCCTTTGGCAATGTGATCGTTACTAGTGCGTCTTTGTGGAGATGTCCTCGTGCTTCTGCGCACCAACAACGCACGACCTGAATCGGCGGTAAACGCAGTGGTGTCGTTTTGGAAAGCTGTCCATCATCCTGGTAAAAGGCGGGAATTCCTTTGCCTACTACGAGGGTGGACGGGGCGTGGCTCAGCGGGCGGAGCTTACAGGTGATTCATAAAGGGAGAACCAGCTGCTCTGTGTCTGCAGGAAAGGAAGATAGAACCCGCGCGTCACAGTCAGATACAGATTACGCTCCAGTACATCATCAATTCACCTCCAGGAAGGATTCTAGATTGTTTTCTGCTATGGAATCTATGAGCGCACAGCCTTGCTTTATCTTTCCCACGCCCAAGAGTTAGGGTGGCTTGTCCTTTCCAGAAGCTGAGCTTCACCTGGGGCACCTGCTACGTTTATATTTGTAAGTGCTTCCTGTTGAGGTTTAGTTTCTGTAAAATGAGCATCATGGCCTACCCAACCGGAGTATTTTCTACGAGTAAGTCAGTAAGCGTTACCTAGCATGTTTTCATATGCCCCATTTATATTGTACACTAAGACTACGTGATGGGCCTCGGGGGAAACGTCTCCAGCAACCTTGTGTGCCTTTGGCAATGTGATCGTTACTAGTGCGTCTTTGTGGAGATGTCCTCGTGCTTCTGCGCACCAACAACGCACGACCTGAATCGGCGGTAAACGCAGTGGTGTCGTTTTGGAAAGCTGTCCATCATCCTGGTAAAAGGCGGGAATTCCTTTGCCTACTACGAGGGTGGACGGGGCGTGGCTCAGCGGGCGGAGCTTACAGGTGATTCATAAAGGGAGAACCAGCTGCTCTGTGTCTGCAGGAAAGGAAGATAGAACCCGCGCGTCACAGTCAGATACAGATTACGCTCCAGTACATCATCAATTCACCTCCAGGAAGGATTCTAGATTGTTTTCTGCTATGGAATCTATGAGCGCACAGCCTTGCTTTATCTTTCCCACGCCCAAGAGTTAGGGTGGCTTGTCCTTTCCAGAAGCTGAGCTTCACCTGGGGCACCTGCTACGTTTATATTTGTAAGTGCTTCCTGTTGAGGTTTAGTTTCTGTAAAATGAGCATCATGGCCTACCCAACCGGAGTATTTTCTACGAGTAAGTCAGTAAGCGTTACCTAGCATGTTTTCATATGCCCCATTTATATTGTACACTAAGACTACGTGATGGGCCTCGGGGAAAAACGTCTCCAGCAACCTTGTGTGCCTTTGGCAATGTGATCGTTACTAGTGCGTCTTTGTGGAGATGTCCTCGTGCTTCTGCGCACCAACAACGCACGACCTGAATCGGCGGTAAACGCAGTGGTGTCGTTTTGGAAAGCTGTCCATCATCCTGGTAAAAGGCGGGAATTCCTTTGCCTACTACGAGGGTGGACGGGGCGTGGCTCAGCGGGCGGAGCTTACAGGTGATTCATAAAGGGAGAACCAGCTGCTCTGTGTCTGCAGGAAAGGAAGATAGAACCCGCGCGTCACAGTCAGATACAGATTACGCTCCAGTACATCATCAATTCACCTCCAGGAAGGATTCTAGATTGTTTTCTGCTATGGAATCTATGAGCGCACAGCCTTGCTTTATCTTTCCCACGCCCAAGAGTTAGGGTGGCTTGTCCTTTCCAGAAGCTGAGCTTCACCTGGGGCACCTGCTACGTTTATATTTGTAAGTGCTTCCTGTTGAGGTTTAGTTTCTGTAAAATGAGCATCATGGCCTACCCAACCGGAGTATTTTCTACGAGTAAGTCAGTAAGCGTTACCTAGCATGTTTTCATATGCCCCATTTATATTGTACACTAAGACTACGTGATGGGCCTCGGGGGAAACGTCTCCAGCAACCTTGTGTGCCTTTGGCAATGTGATCGTTACTAGTGCGTCTTTGTGGAGATGTCCTCGTGCTTCTGCGCACAACCTGAATCGGCGGTAAACGCAGTGGTGTCGTTTTGGAAAGCTGTCCATCATCCTGGTAAAAGGCGGGAATTCCCTTGCCTACTACGAGGGTGGACGGGGCGTGGCTCAGCGGGCGGAGCTTACAGGTGATTCATAAAGGGAGAACCAGCTGCTCTGTGTCTGCAGGAAAGGAAGATAGAACCCGCGCGTCACAGTCAGATACAGATTACGCTCCAGTACATCATCAATTCACCTCCAGGAAGGATTCTAGATTGTTTTCTGCTATGGAATCTATGAGCGCACAGCCTTGCTTTATCTTTCCCACGCCCAAGAGTTAGGGTGGCTTGTCCTTTCCAGAAGCTGAGCTTCACCTGGGGCACCTGCTACGTTTATATTTGTAAGTGCTTCCTGTTGAGGTTTAGTTTCTGTAAAATGAGCATCATGGCCTACCCAACCGGAGTATTTTCTACGAGTAAGTCAGTAAGCGTTACCTAGCATGTTTTCATATGCCCCGTTTATATTGTACACTAAGACTACGTGATGGGCCACGGGGGAAACCTCACCAGCAACCTTGTGTGCCTTTGGCAATGTGATCGTTACTAGTGCGTCTTTGTGGAGATGTCCTCGTGCTTCTGCGCACCAACAACGCACGACCTGAATCGGCGGTAAACGCAGTGGTGTCGTTTTGGAAAGCTGTCCATCATCCTGGTAAAAGGCGGGAATTCCTTTGCCTACTACGAGGGTGGACGGGGCGTGGCTCAGCGGGCGGAGCTTACAGGTGATTCATAAAGGGAGAACCAGCTGCTCTGTGTCTGCAGGAAAGGAAGATAGAACCCGCGCGTCACAGTCAGATACAGATTACGCTCCAGTACATCATCAATTCACCTCCAGGAAGGATTCTAGATTTTTTTCTGCTATGGAATCTATGAGCGCACAGCCTTGCTTTATCTTTCCCACGCCCAAGAGTTAGGGTGGCTTGTCCTTTCCAGAAGCTGAGCTTCACCTGGGGCACCTGCTACGTTTATATTTGTAAGTGCTTCCTGTTGAGGTTTAGTTTCTGTAAAATGAGCATCATGGCCTACCCAACCGGAGTATTTTCTACGAGTAAGTCAGTAAGCGTTACCTAGCATGTGTTCATATGCCCCGTGTATATTGTACACTAAGACTACGTGATGGGCCACGGGGGAAACCTCACCAGCAACCTTGTGTGCCTTTGGCAATGTGATCGTTACTAGTGCGTCTTTGTGGAGATGTCCTCGTGCTTCTGCGCACCAACAACGCACGACCTGAATCGGCGGTAAACGCAGTGGTGTCGTTTTGGAAAGCTGTCCATCATCCTGGTAAAAGGCGGGAATTCCTTTGCCTACTACGAGGGTGGACGGGGCGTGGCTCAGCGGGCGGAGCTTACAGGTGATTCATAAAGGGAGAACCAGCTGCTCTGTGTCTGCAGGAAAGGAAGATAGAACCCGCGCGTCACAGTCAGATACAGATTACGCTCCAGTACATCATCAATTCACCTCCAGGAAGGATTCTAGATCTTTTTCTGCTATAGGATCTCTGAGCGCACAGCCTTGCTTTATCTTTGCCAAGCCCAAGTTAGGGTGGCTTGTCCTTTCCAGAAGCTGAGCTTCAACTGGGGCACCTGCTACGTTTATATTTGTAAATGCTTCCTTTGAGGTTTAGTTTCTGTAAAATGAGCATCATGGCCTACCCAACCGGAGTATTTTCTACGAGTAAGTCAGTAAGCGTTACCTAGCATGTTTTCATATGCCCCGTTTATATTGTACACTAAGACTACGTGATGGGCCTCGGGGGAAACCTCACCAGCAACCTTGTGTGCCTTTGGCAATGTGATCGTTACTAGTGCGTCTTTGTGGAGATGTCCTCGTGCTTCTGCGCATCAACAACGCACGACCTGAATCGGCGGTAAACGCAGTGGTGTCGTTTTGGAAAGCTGTCCATCATCCTGGTAAAAGGCGGGAATTCCTTTGCCTACTACGAGGGTGGACGGGGCGTGGCTCAGCGGGCGGAGCTTACAGGTGATTCATAAAGGGAGAACCAGCTACTCTGTGTCTGCAGGAGAGGAAGATAGAACCCGCGCGTCACAGTCAGATACAGATTACGCTCCAGTACATCATCAGTTCACCTCCAGGAAGGATTCTAGATCTTTTTCTGCTATGGAATCTATGAGCGCATAGCCTTGCTTTATCTTTGCCAAGCCCAAGTTAGGGTGGCTTGTCCTTTCCAGAAGCTGAGCTTCAACTGGGGCACCTGCTACGTTTATATTTGTAAATGCTTCCTTTGAGGTTTAGTTTCTGTAAAATGAGCATCATGGCCTACCCAACCGGAGTATTTTCTACGAGTAAGTCAGTAAGCGTTACCTAGCATGTTTTCATATGCCCCGTTTATATTGTACACTAAGACTACGTGATGGGCCTCGGGGGAAACCTCACCAGCAACCTTGTGTGCCTTTGGCAATGTGATCGTTACTAGTGCGTCTTTGTGGAGATGTCCTCGTGCTTCTGCGCACCAACAACGCACGACCTGAATCGGCGGTAAACGCAGTGGTGTCGTTTTGGAAAGCTGTCCATCATCCTGGTAAAAGGCGGGAATTCCTTTGCCTACTACGAGGGTGGACGGGGCGTGGCTCAGCGGGCGGAGCTTACAGGTGATTCATAAAGGGAGAACCAGCTGCTCTGTGTCTGCAGGAAAGGAAGATAGAACCCGCGCGTCACAGTCAGATACAGATTACGCTCCAGTACATCATCAATTCACCTCCAGGAAGGATTCTAGATTGTTTTCTGCTATGGAATCTATGAGCGCACAGCCTTGCTTTATCTTTCCCACGCCCAAGAGTTAGGGTGGCTTGTCCTTTCCAGAAGCTGAGCTTCACCTGGGGCACCTGCTACGTTTATATTTGTAAGTGCTTCCTGTTGAGGTTTAGTTTCTGTAAAATGAGCATCATGGCCTACCCAACCGGAGTATTTTCTACGAGTAAGTCAGTAAGCGTTACCTAGCATGTTTTCATATGCCCCATTTATATTGTACACTAAGACTACGTGATGGGCCTCGGGGGAAACGTCTCCAGCAACCTTGTGTGCCTTTGGCAATGTGATCGTTACTAGTGCGTCTTTGTGGAGATGTCCTCGTGCTTCTGCGCACCAACAACGCACGACCTGAATCGGCGGTAAACGCAGTGGTGTCGTTTTGGAAAGCTGTCCATCATCCTGGTAAAAGGCGGGAATTCCTTTGCCTACTACGAGGGTGGACGGGGCGTGGCTCAGCGGGCGGAGCTTACAGGTGATTCATAAAGGGAGAACCAGCTGCTCTGTGTCTGCAGGAAAGGAAGATAGAACCCGCGCGTCACAGTCAGATACAGATTACGCTCCAGTACATCATCAATTCACCTCCAGGAAGGATTCTAGATTTTTTTCTGCTATGGAATCTATGAGCGCACAGCCTTGCTTTATCTTTCCCACGCCCAAGAGTTAGGGTGGCTTGTCCTTTCCAGAAGCTGAGCTTCACCTGGGGCACCTGCTACGTTTATATTTGTAAGTGCTTCCTGTTGAGGTTTAGTTTCTGTAAAATGAGCATCATGGCCTACCCAACCGGAGTATTTTCTACGAGTAAGTCAGTAAGCGTTACCTAGCATGTTTTCATATGCCCCGTTTATATTGTACACTAAGACTACGTGATGGGCCTCGGGGGAAACGTCTCCAGCAACCTTGTGTGCCTTTGGCAATGTGATCGTTACTAGTGCGTCTTTGTGGAGATGTCCTCGTGCTTCTGCGCACCAACAACGCACGACCTGAATCGGCGGTAAACGCAGTGGTGTCGTTTTGGAAAGCTGTCCATCATCCTGGTAAAAGGCGGGAATTCCTTTGCCTACTACGAGGGTGGACGGGGCGTGGCTCAGCGGGCGGAGCTTACAGGTGATTCATAAAGGGAGAACCAGCTGCTCTGTGTCTGCAGGAAAGGAAGATAGAACCCGCGCGTCACAGTCAGATACAGATTACGCTCCAGTACATCATCAATTCACCTCCAGGAAGGATTCTAGATTGTTTTCTGCTATGGAATCTATGAGCGCACAGCCTTGCTTTATCTTTCCCACGCCCAAGAGTTAGGGTGGCTTGTCCTTTCCAGAAGCTGAGCTTCACCTGGGGCACCTGCTACGTTTATATTTGTAAGTGCTTCCTGTTGAGGTTTAGTTTCTGTAAAATGAGCATCATGGCCTACCCAACCGGAGTATTTTCTACGAGTAAGTCAGTAAGCGTTACCTAGCATGTTTTCATATGCCCCATTTATATTGTACACTAAGACTACGTGATGGGCCTCGGGGGAAACGTCTCCAGCAACCTTGTGTGCCTTTGGCAATGTGATCGTTACTAGTGCGTCTTTGTGGAGATGTCCTCGTGCTTCTGCGCACCAACAACGCACGACCTGAATCGGCGGTAAACGCAGTGGTGTCGTTTTGGAAAGCTGTCCATCATCCTGGTAAAAGGCGGGAATTCCTTTGCCTACTACGAGGGTGGACGGGGCGTGGCTCAGCGGGCGGAGCTTACAGGTGATTCATAAAGGGAGAACCAGCTGCTCTGTGTCTGCAGGAAAGGAAGATAGAACCCGCGCGTCACAGTCAGATACAGATTACGCTCCAGTACATCATCAATTCACCTCCAGGAAGGATTCTAGATCTTTTTCTGCTATAGGATCTCTGAGCGCACAGCCTTGCTTTATCTTTGCCAAGCCCAAGTTAGGGTGGCTTGTCCTTTCCAGAAGCTGAGCTTCAACTGGGGCACCTGCTACGTTTATATTTGTAAATGCTTCCTTTGAGGTTTAGTTTCTGTAAAATGAGCATCATGGCCTACCCAACCGGAGTATTTTCTACGAGTAAGTCAGTAAGCGTTACCTAGCATGTTTTCATATGCCCTGTTTATATTGTACACTAAGACTACGTGATGGGCCTCGGGGGAAACCTCACCAGCAACCTTGTGTGCCTTTGGCAATGTGATCGTTACTAGTGCGTCTTTGTGGAGATGTCCTCGTGCTTCTGCGCATCAACAACGCACGACCTGAATCGGCGGTAAACGCAGTGGTGTCGTTTTGGAAAGCTGTCCATCATCCTGGTAAAAGGCGGGAATTCCTTTGCCTACTACGAGGGTGGACGGGGCGTGGCTCAGCGGGCGGAGCTTACAGGTGATTCATAAAGGGAGAACCAGCTGCTCTGTGTCTGCAGGAAAGGAAGATAGAACCCGCGCGTCACAGTCAGATACAGATTACGCTCCAGTACATCATCAATTCACCTCCAGGAAGGATTCTAGATTGTTTTCTGCTATGGAATCTATGAGCGCACAGCCTTGCTTTATCTTTCCCACGCCCAAGAGTTAGGGTGGCTTGTCCTTTCCAGAAGCTGAGCTTCACCTGGGGCACCTGCTACGTTTATATTTGTAAGTGCTTCCTGTTGAGGTTTAGTTTCTGTAAAATGAGCATCATGGCCTACCCAACCGGAGTATTTTCTACGAGTAAGTCAGTAAGCGTTATCTAGCATGTTTTCATATGCCCCGTTTATATTGTACACTAAGACTACGTGATGGGCCTCGGGGGAAACGTCTCCAGCAACCTTGTGTGCCTTTGGCAATGTGATCGTTACTAGTGCGTCTTTGTGGAGATGTCCTCGTGCTTCTGCGCACCAACAACGCACGACCTGAATCGGCGGTAAACGCAGTGGTGTTGTTTTGGAAAGCTGTCCATCATCCTGGTAAAAGGCGGGAATTCCTTTGCCTACTACGAGGGTGGACGGGGCGTGGCTCAGCGGGCGGAGCTTACAGGTGATTCATAAAGGGAGAACCAGCTGCTCTGTGTCTGCAGGAAAGGAAGATAGAACCCGCGCGTCACAGTCAGATACAGATTACGCTCCAGTACATCATCAATTCACCTCCAGGAAGGATTCTAGATTGTTTTCTGCTATGGAATCTATGAGCGCACAGCCTTGCTTTATCTTTCCCACGCCCAAGAGTTAGGGTGGCTTGTCCTTTCCAGAAGCTGAGCTTCACCTGGGGCACCTGCTACGTTTATATTTGTAAGTGCTTCCTGTTGAGGTTTAGTTTCTGTAAAATGAGCATCATGGCCTACCCAACCGGAGTATTTTCTACGAGTAAGTCAGTAAGCGTTACCTAGCATGTTTTCATATGCCCCGTTTATATTGTACACTAAGACTACGTGATGGGCCACGGGGGAAACCTCACCAGCAACCTTGTGTGCCTTTGGCAATGTGATCGTTACTAGTGCGTCTTTGTGGAGATGTCCTCGTGCTTCTGCGCACCAACAACGCACGACCTGAATCGGCGGTAAACGCAGTGGTGTCGTTTTGGAAAGCTGTCCATCATCCTGGTAAAAGGCGGGAATTCCTTTGCCTACTACGAGGGTGGACGGGGCGTGGCTCAGCGGGCGGAGCTTACAGGTGATTCATAAAGGGAGAACCAGCTGCTCTGTGTCTGCAGGAAAGGAAGATAGAACCCGCGCGTCACAGTCAGATACAGATTACGCTCCAGTACATCATCAATTCACCTCCAGGAAGGATTCTAGATTTTTTTCTGCTATGGAATCTATGAGCGCACAGCCTTGCTTTATCTTTCCCACGCCCAAGAGTTAGGGTGGCTTGTCCTTTCCAGAAGCTGAGCTTCACCTGGGGCACCTGCTACGTTTATATTTGTAAGTGCTTCCTGTTGAGGTTTAGTTTCTGTAAAATGAGCATCATGGCCTACCCAACCGGAGTATTTTCTACGAGTAAGTCAGTAAGCGTTACCTAGCATGTTTTCATATGCCCCCTTTATATTGTACACTAAGACTACGTGATGGGCCTCGGGGGAAACGTCTCCAGCAACCTTGTGTGCCTTTGGCAATGTGATCGTTACTAGTGAGTCTTTGTGGAGATGTCCTCGTGCTTCTGCGCACCAACAACGCACGACCTGAATCGGCGGTAAACGCAGTGGTGTCGTTTTGGAAAGCTGTCCATCATCCTGGTAAAAGGCGGGAATTCCTTTGCCTACTACGAGGGTGGACGGGGCGTGGCTCAGCGGGCGGAGCTTACAGGTGATTCATAAAGGGAGAACCAGCTGCTCTATGTCTGCAGGAAAGGAAGATAGAACCCGCGCGTCACAGTCAGATACAGATTACGCTCCAGTACATCATCAATTCACCTCCAGGAAGGATTCTAGATCTTTTTCTGCTATAGGATCTCTGAGCGCACAGCCTTGCTTTATCTTTGCCAAGCCCAAGTTAGGGTGGCTTGTCCTTTCCAGAAGCTGAGCTTCAACTGGGGCACCTGCTACGTTTATATTTGTAAATGCTTCCTGTTGAGGTTTAGTTTCTGTAAAATGAGCATCATGGCCTACCCAACCGGAGTATTTTCTACGAGTAAGTCAGTAAGCGTTACCTAGCATGTTTTCATATGCCCCGTTTATATTGTACACTAAGACTACGTGATGGGCATCGGGGGAAACGTCTCCAGCAACCTTGTGTGCCTTTGGCAATGTGATCGTTACTAGTGCGTCTTTGTGGAGATGTCCTCGTGCTTCTGCGCACAACCTGAATCGGCGGTAAACGCAGTGGTGTCGTTTTGGAAAGCTGTCCATCATCCTGGTAAAAGGCGGAATTCCCTTGCCTACTACGAGGGTGGACGGGGCGTGGCTCAGCGGGTGGAGCTTACAGGTGATTCATAAAGGGAGAACCTTCTACTCTGTGTCTGCAGGAAAGGAAGATAGAACCCGCGCGTCACAGTCAGATACAGATTACGCTCCAGTACATCATCAATTCACCTCCAGGAAGGATTCTAGATTGTTTTCTGCTATGGAATCTATGAGCGCACAGCCTTGCTTTATCTTTCCCACGCCCAAGAGTTAGGGTGGCTTGTCCTTTCCAGAAGCTAAGCTTCACCTGGGGCACCTGCTACGTTTATATTTGTAAGTGCTTCCTGTTGAGGTTTAGTTTCTGTAAAATGAGCATCATGGCCTACCCAACCGGAGTATTTTCTACGAGTAAGTCAGTAAGCGTTACCTAGCATGTTTTCATATGTCCCGTTTATATTGTACACTAAGACTACGTGATGGGCCACGGGGGAAACCTCACCAGCAACCTTGTGTGCCTTTGGCAATGTGATCGTTACTAGTGCGTCTTTGTGGAGATGTCCTCGTGCTTCTGCGCACCAACAACGCACGACCTGAATCGGCGGTAAACGCAGTGGTGTCGTTTTGGAAAGCTGTCCATCATCCTGGTAAAAGGCGGGAATTCCTTTGCCTACTACGAGGGTGGACGGGGCGTGGCTCAGCGGGCGGAGCTTACAGGTGATTCATAAAGGGAGAACCAGCTGCTCTGTGTCTGCAGGAAAGGAAGATAGAACCCGCGCGTCACAGTCAGATACAGATTACGCTCCAGTACATCATCAATTCACCTCCAGGAAGGATTCTAGATTTTTTTCTGCTATGGAATCTATGAGCGCACAGCCTTGCTTTATCTTTCCCACGCCCAAGAGTTAGGGTGGCTTGTCCTTTCCAGAAGCTGAGCTTCACCTGGGGCACCTGCTACGTTTATATTTGTAAGTGCTTCCTGTTGAGGTTTAGTTTCTGTAAAATGAGCATCATGGCCTACCCAACCGGAGTATTTTCTACGAGTAAGTCAGTAAGCGTTACCTAGCATGTTTTCATATGCCCCGTTTATATTGTACACTAAGACTACGTGATGGGCCACGGGGGAAACCTCACCAGCAACCTTGTGTGCCTTTGGCAATGTGATCGTTACTAGTGCGTCTTTGTGGAGATGTCCTCGTGCTTCTGCGCACCAACAACGCACGACCTGAATCGGCGGTAAACGCAGTGGTGTCGTTTTGGAAAGCTGTCCATCATCCTGGTAAAAGGCGGGAATTCCTTTGCCTACTACGAGGGTGGACGGGGCGTGGCTCAGCGGGCGGAGCTTACAGGTGATTCATAAAGGGAGAACCAGCTGCTCTGTGTCTGCAGGAAAGGAAGATAGAACCCGCGCGTCACAGTCAGATACAGATTACGCTCCAGTACATCATCAATTCACCTCCAGGAAGGATTCTAGATTTTTTTCTGCTATGGAATCTATGAGCGCACAGCCTTGCTTTATCTTTCCCACGCCCAAGAGTTAGGGTGGCTTGTCCTTTCCAGAAGCTGAGCTTCACCTGGGGCACCTGCTACGTTTATATTTGTAAGTGCTTCCTGTTGAGGTTTAGTTTCTGTAAAATGAGCATCATGGCCTACCCAACCGGAGAATTTTCTACGAGTAAGTCAGTAAGCGTTACCTAGCATGTGTTCATATGCCCCGTGTATATTGTACACTAAGACTACGTGATGGGCCACGGGGGAAACCTCACCAGCAACCTTGTGTGCCTTTGGCAATGTGATCGTTACTAGTGCGTCTTTGTGGAGATGTCCTCGTGCTTCTGCGCACCAACAACGCACGACCTGAATCGGCGGTAAACGCAGTGGTGTCGTTTTGGAAAGCTGTCCATCATCCTGGTAAAAGGCGGGAATTCCTTTGCCTACTACGAGGGTGGACGGGGCGTGGCTCAGCGGGCGGAGCTTACAGGTGATTCATAAAGGGAGAACCAGCTGCTCTGTGTCTGCAGGAAAGGAAGATAGAACCCGCGCGTCACAGTCAGATACAGATTACGCTCCAGTACATCATCAATTCACCTCCAGGAAGGATTCTAGATTGTTTTCTGCTATGGAATCTATGAGCGCACAGCCTTGCTTTATCTTTCCCACGCCCAAGAGTTAGGGTGGCTTGTCCTTTCCAGAAGCTGAGCTTCACCTGGGGCACCTGCTACGTTTATATTTGTAAGTGCTTCCTGTTGAGGTTTAGTTTCTGTAAAATGAGCATCATGGCCTACCCAACCGGAGTATTTTCTACGAGTAAGTCAGTAAGCGTTACCTAGCATGTTTTCATATGCCCCATTTATATTGTACACTAAGACTACGTGATGGGCCTCGGGGGAAACGTCTCCATCAACCTTGTGTGCCTTTGGCAATGTGATCGTTACTAGTGCGTCTTTGTGGAGATGTCCTCGTGCTTCTGCGCACCAACAACGCACGACCTGAATCGGCGGTAAACGCAGTGGTGTCGTTTTGGAAAGCTGTCCATCATCCTGGTAAAAGGCGGGAATTCCTTTGCCTACTACGAGGGTGGACGGGGCGTGGCTCAGCGGGCGGAGCTTACAGGTGATTCATAAAGGGAGAACCAGCTGCTCTGTGTCTGCAGGAAAGGAAGATAGAACCCGCGCGTCACAGTCAGATACAGATTACGCTCCAGTACATCATCAATTCACCTCCAGGAAGGATTCTAGATCTTTTTCTGCTATAGGATCTCTGAGCGCACAGCCTTGCTTTATCTTTGCCAAGCCCAAGTTAGGGTGGCTTGTCCTTTCCAGAAGCAGAGCTTCAACTGGGGCACCTGCTACGTTTATATTTGTAAATGCTTCCTTTGAGGTTTAGTTTCTGTAAAATGAGCATCATGGCCTACCCAACCGGAGTATTTTCTACGAGTAAGTCAGTAAGCGTTACCTAGCATGTTTTCATATGCCCCGTTTATATTGTACACTAAGACTACGTGATGGGCCTCGGGGGAAACCTCACCAGCAACCTTGTGTGCCTTTGGCAATGTGATCGTTACTAGTGCGTCTTTGTGGAGATGTCCTCGTGCTTCTGCGCATCAACAACGCACGACCTGAATCGGCGGTAAACGCAGTGGTGTCGTTTTGGAAAGCTGTCCATCATCCTGGTAAAAGGCGGGAATTCCTTTGCCTACTACGAGGGTGGACGGGGCGTGGCTCAGCGGGCGGAGCTTACAGGTGATTCATAAAGGGAGAACCAGCTACTCTGTGTCTGCAGGAGAGGAAGATAGAACCCGCGCGTCACAGTCAGATACAGATTACGCTCCAGTACATCATCAGTTCACCTCCAGGAAGGATTCTAGATCTTTTTCTGCTATGGAATCTATGAGCGCATAGCCTTGCTTTATCTTTGCCAAGCCCAAGTTAGGGTGGCTTGTCCTTTCCAGAAGCTGAGCTTCAACTGGGGCACCTGCTACGTTTATATTTGTAAATGCTTCCTTTGAGGTTTAGTTTCTGTAAAATGAGCATCATGGCCTACCCAACCGGAGTATTTTCTACGAGTAAGTCAGTAAGCGTTACCTAGCATGTTTTCATATGCCCCGTTTATATTGTACACTAAGACTACGTGATGGGCCTCGGGGGAAACCTCACCAGCAACCTTGTGTGCCTTTGGCAATGTGATCGTTACTAGTGCGTCTTTGTGGAGATGTCCTCGTGCTTCTGCGCACCAACAACGCACGACCTGAATCGGCGGTAAACGCAGTGGTGTCGTTTTGGAAAGCTGTCCATCATCCTGGTAAAAGGCGGGAATTCCTTTGCCTACTACGAGGGTGGACGGGGCGTGGCTCAGCGGGCGGAGCTTACAGGTGATTCATAAAGGGTGAACCAGCTGCTCTGTGTCTGCAGGAAAGGAAGATAGAACCCGCGCGTCACAGTCAGATACAGATTACGCTCCAGTACATCATCAATTCACCTCCAGGAAGGATTCTAGATTGTTTTCTGCTATGGAATCTATGAGCGCATATCCTTGCTTTATCTTTCCCACGCCCAAGAGTTAGGGTGGCTTGTCCTTTCCAGAAGCTGAGCTTCACCTGGGGCACCTGCTACGTTTATATTTGTAAGTGCTTCCTGTTGAGGTTTAGTTTCTGTAAAATG
>NW_027150124.1:0-87000 GCF_031143425.1 Pleurodeles waltl | reverse complement strand
AGGTGTTTTTTGCGAAGTGCCTACCTGTAGATTTTGGCCTCTAGCTCAGCCAGCACCTAAGGAAACCTGCCAAACCTGTGCATTTCTGAAAACTAGAGACCTAGGGGAATCAAAGATGGGGTGACTTGTGGAGCTGGGACCAGGTTCTGTTACCCAGAATCCTTTGCAAACCTCAAAATGTGGCAAAAAAAACACATGTTCCTCACATTTCTGTGGCAGAAAGTTCTGGAATCTGAGAGGAGCCACAAATTTCCTTCCACCCAGCATTCCCCCAAGTCTCCCGATAAAAATGATACCTCACTTGTGTGGGTAGGCCTAGCGCCCGAGACAGGAAACGCCCCAAAGCGCAACGTGGACACATCCAATTTTTTTAAAGAAAACAGAGGTGTTTTTTGCGAAGTGCCTACCTGTAGATTTTGGCATCTAGCTCAGCCGGCACCTAAGGAAACCTGCCAAACCTGTGCATTTCTGAAAACTAGAGACCTAGGGGAATTCAAGATGGGGTGACTTGTGTAGCTGGGACCAGGTTCTGTTACCCAGAATCCTTTGCAAACCTCAAAATGTGGCTAAAAAAACACATGTTCCTCACATTTCTGTGGCAGAAAGTTCTGGAATCTGAGAGGAGACACAAATTTCCTTCCACCCAGCATTCCCCCAAGTCTCCCGATAAAAATGATACCTCACTTGTGTGGGTAGGCCTAGCGCCCGAGACAGGAAACGCCCCAAAGCGCAACGTGGACACATCCAATTTTTTTAAAGAAAACAGAGGTGTTTTTTGCGAAGTGCCTACCTGTAGATTTTGGCATCTAGCTCAGCCGGCACCTAAGGAAACCTGCCAAACCTGTGCATTTCTGAAAACTAGAGACCTAGGGGAATTCAAGATGGGGTGACTTGTGGAGCTGGGACCAGGTTCTGTTACCCAGAATCCTTTGCAAACCTCAAAATTTGGCTAAAAAAACACATGTTCCTCCAATTTCTGTGGCAGAAAGTTCTAGAATCTGAGAGGAGCCACAAATTTCCTTCCACCCAGCGTTCCCCCAAGTCTCCCGATAAAAATGATACCTCACTTGTGTGGGTAGGCCTAGCGCCCGCGACAGGAAACGCCCCAAAGCGCAACGTGGACACATCCAATTTTTTTAAAGAAAACAGAGGTGTTTTTTGCGAAGTGCCTACCTGTAGATTTTGGCCTCTAGCTCAGCCGGCACCTAGGGAAACCTACCAAACCTGTGCATTTCTGAAAACTAGAGACCTAGGGGAATCCAAGATGGGGTGACTTGTGGGTCTCGGACCAGGTTCTGTTACCCAGAATCCTTTGCAAACCTCAAAATTTGGCAAAAAAAACACATGTTCCTCACATATCTGTGGCAGAAAGTTCTGGAATCTGAGAGGAGCCACAAATTTCCTTCCACCCAGCGTTCCCCCAAGTCTCCCGATAAAAATGATACCTCACTTGTGTGGGTAGGCCTAGCGCCCGCAACAGGAAACGCCCTAAAGCGCAACGTGGACACATCCAATTTTTTTAAAGAAAACTTAGGTGTTTTTTCCGAAGTGCCTACCTGTAGATTTTGCCCTCTAGCTCAGCCAGCACCTAAGGAAACCTACCAAACCTGTGCATTTCTGAAAACTAGAGACCTAGGGGAATCCAAGATGGGGTGACTTGTGGAGCTCGGACCAGTTTCTGTTACCCAGAATCCTTTGCAAACCTCAAAATTTGGCTAAAAAAACACATGTTCCTCAAATTTCTGTGGCAGAAAGTTCTGGAATCTGAGAGGAGCCACAAATTTCCTTCCACCCAGCGTTCCCCCATGTCTCCCGATAAAAATGATACCTCACTTGTGTGGGTAGGCCTAGCGCCCGCGACGGGAATCTCCCCAAAGCGCAATGTGGACACATCCAATTTTTTGAAAGAAAACAGAGGTGTTTTTTGCGAAGTGCCTACCTGTAGATTTTGGCCTCTAGCTCAGCCGGCACCTAGGGAAACCTACCAAACCTGTGCATTTCTGAAAACTAGAGACCAAGGGGAATCCAAGAGGGCGTGACTTGTGGGTCTCGGACCAGGTTCTGTTACCCAGAATCCTTTGCAAACCTCAAAATTTGGCAAAAAAACCACATGTTCCTCACATTTCTGTGGCAGAAAGTTCTGGAATCTGAGAGGAGCCACAAATTTCCTTCCACCCAGCGTTCCCCCAAGACTCCCGATAAAAATGATACCTCACTTGTGTGGGTAGGCCTAGCGCCCGCGACAGGAAACGCCCTAAAGCGCAACGTGGACACATCCAATTTTTTGAAAGAAAACTGAGGTGTTTTTTGCGAAGTGCCTACCTGTAGATTTTGGCCTCTAGTTCAGCCGGCACCTAAGGAAACCTACCAAACCTGTGCATTTCTGAAAACTAGAGACCTAGGGGAATCCAAGATGGGGTGACTTGTGGAGCTGGGACCAGGTTCTGTTACCCAGAATCCTTTGCAAACCTCAAAATTTGGCTAAAAAAACACATGTTCCTCAAATTTCTGTGGCAGAAAGTTCTGGAATCTGAGAGGAGCCACAAATTTCCTTCCACCCAGCGTTCCCCCAAGTCTCCCGATAAAAATGATACCTCACTTGTGTGGGTAGGCCTAGCGCCCGCGACAGGAAACTCCCCAAAGCGCAACGTGGACACATCCAATTTTTTGAAAGAAAACAGAGGTGTTTTTTGCGAAGTGCCTACCTGTAGATTTTGGCCTCTAGCTCAGCCGGCACCTAGGGAAACCTACCAAACCTGTGCATTTCTGAAAACTAGAGACCTAGGAGAATCTAAGATGGGGTGACTTGTGGGGCTCGGACCAGGTTCTGTTACCCAGCATCCTTTGCAAACCTCAAAATGTGGCAAAAAAAACACATGTTCCTCACATTTCTGTGGCAGAAAGTTCTGGAATCTGAGAGGAGCCACAAATTTCCTTCCACCCAGCGTTCCCCCAAATCTCCCGATAAAAATGATACCTCACTTGTGTGGGTAGGCCTAGCGCCCGTGACAGGAAACGCCCTAAAGCGCAACGTGGACACATCCAATTTTTTGAAAGAAAACTGAGGTGTTTTTTGCGAAGTGCCTACCTGTAGATTTTGGCCTCTAGTTCAGCCGGCACCTAAGGAAACCTACCAAACCTGTGCATTTCTGAAAACTAGAGACCTAGGGGAATCCAAGATGGGGTGACTTGTGGAGCTCGGACCAGGTTCTGTTACCCAGAATCCTTTGCAAACCTCAAAATTTGGCTAAAAAAACACATGTTCCTCAAATTTCTGTGGCAGAAAGTTCTGGAATCTGAGAGGAGCCACAAATTTCCTTCCACCCAGCGTTCCCCCAAGTCTCCCGATAAAAATGATACCTCACTTGTGTGGGTAGGCCTAGCGCCCGCGACAGGAAACTCCCCAAAGAGCAACGTGGACACATCCAATTTTTTTAAAGAAAACAGAGGTGTTTTTTGCAAAGTGCCTACCTGTAGGTTATGGCCTCTAGCTCAGCCAGCACCTAGGGAAACCTACCAAACCTGTGCATTTCTGAAAACTAGAGACCTAGGGGAATCCAAGATGGGGTGACTTGTGGGTCTCGGACCAGGTTCTGTTACCCAGAATCCTTTGCAAACCTCAAAATTTGGCAAAAAAAACACATGTTCCTCACATTTCTGTGGCAGAAAGTTCTGGAATCTGAGAGGAGCCACAAATTTCCTTCCACCCAGCGTTCCACCAAGTCTCCCGATAAAAATGATACCTCACTTGTGTGGGTAGGCCTAGCGCCCGCGACAGGAAACGCCCTAAAGCGCAACGTGGACACTTCCAATTTTTTTAAAGAAAACTGAGGTGTTTTTTGCGAAGTGCCTACCTGTAGATTTTGGCCTCTAGTTCAGCCGGCACCTAAGGAAACCTACCAAACCTGTGCATTTCTGAAAACTAGAGACCTAGGGGAATCCAAGATGGGGTGACTTGTGGAGCTCGGACCAGGTTCTGTTACCCAGAATCCTTTGCAAACCTCAAAATTTGGCTAAAAAAACACATGTTCCTCAAATTTCTGTGGCAGAAAGTTCTGGAATCTGAGAGGAGCCACAAATTTCCTTCCACCCAGCGTTCCCCCAAGTCTCCCGATAAAAATGATACCTCACTTGTGTGGGTAGGCCTAGTGCCCGCAACAGGAAACTCCCCAAAGCGCAACGTGGACACATCCAATTTTTTGAAAGAAAACAGAGGTGTTTTTTGCGAAGTGCCTACCTGTAGGTTTTGGCCTCTAGCTCAGCCGGCACCTAGGGAAACCTACCAAACCTGTGCATTTCTGAAAACTAGAGACCTAGGGGAATCCAAGATGGGGTGACTTGTGGGGCTCGGACCAGGTTCTGTTACCCAGAATCCTTTGCAAACCTCAAAATGTGGCTAAAAAAACACATGTTCCTCACATTTCTGTGGCAGAAAGTTCTGGAATCTGAGAGGAGCCACAAATTTCCTTCGACCCATCGTTCCCCCAAGTCTCCCGATAAAAATGATACCTCACTTGTGTGGGTAGGCCTAGCGCCCGCGACAGGAAATGCCCCAAAGGGCAACGTGGACACATCCAAATTTTTGAAAGAAAACAGAGGTGTTTTTTGCGAAGTGCCTACCTGTAGATTTTGGCCTCTAGCTCAGCCGGCAACTAGGGAAACCTACCAAACCTGTGCATTTCTGAAAACTAGAGACCTAGGGGAATCCAAGATGGGGTGACTTGTGGGTCTCGGACCAGGTTCTGTTACCCAGAATCCTTTGCAAACCTCAAAATGTGGCAAAAAAAACACATGTTCCTCACATTTCTGTGGCAGAAAGTTCTGGAATCTGAGAGGAGCCACAAATTTCCTTCCACCCAGCGTTCCCCCAAGTCTCCCGATAAAAATGATACCTCACTTGTGTGGGTAGGCCTAGCGCCCGTGACAGGAAACGCCCTAAAGCGCAACGTGGATACATCCAATTTTTTGAAAGAAAACTGAGGTGTTTTTTGCGAAGTGCCTACCTGTAGATTTTGGCCTCTAGCTCAGCCGGCACCTAAGGAAACCTGCCAAACCTGTGCATTTCTGAAAACTAGAGACCTAGGGGAATCAAAGATGGGGTGACTTGTGGAGCTGGGACCAGGTTCTGTTACCCAGAATCCTTTGCAAACCTCAAAATTTGGCTAAAAAAACACATGTTCCTCAAATTTCTGTGGCAGAAAGTTCTGGAATCTGAGAGGAGCCACAAATTTCCTTCCACCCAGCGTTCCCCCAAGTCTCCCGATAAAAATGATACCTCACTTGTGTGGGTAGGCCTAGCGCCCGCAACAGGAAACTCCCCAAAGCGCAACGTGGACACATCCAATTTTTTGAAAGAAAACAGAGGTGTTTTTTGCGAAGTGCCTACCTGTAGGTTTTGGCCTCTAGCTCAGCCGGCACCTAGGGAAACCTACCAAACCTGTGCATTTCTGAAAACTAGAGACCTAGGGGAATCCAAGATGGGGTGACTTGTGGGGCTCGGACCAGGTTCTGTTACCCAGAATCCTTTGCAAACCTCAAAATTTGGCAAAAAAAACACATGTTCCTCACATTTCTGTGGCAGAAAGTTCTGGAATCTGAGAGGAGCCACAAATTTCCTTCCACCCAGCGTTCCCCCAAGTCTCCCGATAAAAATGATACCTCACTTGTGTGGGTAGGCCTAGCGCCCACGACAGGAATCGCCCTAAAGCGCAACGTGGACACATCCAATTTTTGAAAGAAAACATAGGTGTTTTTTGCGAAGTGCCTACCTGTAGATTTTGCCCTCTAGCTCAGCCGGCACCTAAGGAAACCTACCAAACCTGTGCATTTCTGAAAACTAGAGACCTAGGGGAATCCAAGATGGGGTGACTTGTGGAGCTCGGACCAGGTTCTGTTACCCAGAATCCTTTGCAAACCTCAAAATTTAGCTAAAAAAACACATGTTCCTCAAATTTCTGTGGCAGAAAGTTCTGGAATCTGAGAGGAGCCACAAATTTCCTTCCACCCAGCCTTCCCCCAAGTTTCCCGATAAAAATGATACCTCACTTGTGTGGGTAGGCCTAGCGCCCGCGACAGGAAACTCCCCAAAGCGCAACGTGGACACATCCAATTTTTTGAAAGAAAACAGAGGTGTTTTTTGCGAAGTGCCTACCTGTAGATTTTGGCCTCTAGCTCAGCCGGCACCTAGGGAAACCTACCAAACCTGTGCATTGCTGAAAACTAGAGACCTAGGGGAATCCAAGATGGGGTGACTTGTGGGTCTCGGACCAGGTTCTGTTACCCAGAATCCTTTGCAAACCTCAAAATGTGGCTAAAAAAACACATGTTCCTCACATTTCTGTGGCAGAAAGTTCTGGAATCTGAGAGGAGCCACAAATTTCCTTCGACCCATCGTTCCCCCAAGTCTCCCGATAAAAATGATACCTCACTTGTGTGGGTAGGCCTAGCGCCCGCGACAGGAAATGCCCCAAAGCGCAACGTGGACACATCCACATTTTTGAAAGAAAACAGAGGTGTTTTTTGCGAAGTGCCTACCTGTAGATTTTGGCCTCTAGCTCAGCCGGCAACTAGGGAAAGCTACCAAACCTGTGCATTTCTGAAAACTAGAGACCTAGGGGAATCCAAGATGGGGTGACTTGTGGGTCTCGAACCAGGTTCTGTTACCCAGAATCCTTTGCAAACCTCAAAATGTGGCAAAAAAAACACATGTTCCTCACATTTCTGTGGCAGAAAGTTCTGGAATCTGAGAGGAGCCACAAATTTCCTTCCACCCAGCGTTCCCCCAAGTCTCCCGATAAAAATGATACCTCACTTGTGTGGGTAGGCCTAGCGCCCGTGACAGGAAACGCCCTAAAGCGCAACGTGGACACATCCAATTTTTTGAAAGAAAACTGAGGTGTTTTTTGCGAAGTGCCTACCTGTAGATTTTGGCCTCTAGCTCAGCCGGCACCTAAGGAAACCTGCCAAACCTGTGCATTTCTGAAAACTAGAGACCTAGGGGAATTCAAGATGGGGTGACTTGTGGAGCTGGGACCAGGTTCTGTTACCCAGAATCCTTTGCAAACCTCAAAATTTGGCTAAAAAAACACATGTTCCTCCAATTTCTGTGGCAGAAAGTTCTGGAATATGAGAGGAGCCACAAATTTCCTTCCACCCAGCGTTCCCCCAAGTCTCCCGATAAAAATGATACCTCACTTGTGTGGGTAGGCCTAGCGCCCGTGACAGGAAACGCCCTAAAGGGCAACGTGGACACATCCAATTTTTTGAAAGAAAACTGAGGTGTTTTTTGCGAAGTGCCTACCTGTAGATTTTGGCCTCTAGCTCAGCCGGCACCTAAGGAAACCTGTCAAACCTGTGCATTTCTGAAAACTAGAGACCTAGGGGAATTCAAGATGGGGTGACTTGTGGAGCTGGGACCAGGTTCTGTTACCCAGAATCCTTTGCAAACCTCAAAATTTGGCTAAAAAAACACATGTTCCTCCAATTTCTGTGGCAGAAAGTTCTGGAATCTGAGAGGAGCCACAAATTTCCTTCCACCCAGCGTTCCCCCAAGTCTCCCGATAAAAATGATACCTCACTTGTGTGGGTAGGCCTAGCGCCCGCGACAGGAAACTCCCCAAAGAGCAACGTGGACACATCCAATTTTTTTAAAGAAAACAGAGGTGTTTTTTGCAAAGTGCCTACCTGTAGGTTATGGCCTCTAGCTCAGCCGGCACCTAGGGAAACCTACCAAACCTGTGCATTTCTGAAAACTAGAGACCTAGGGGAATCCAAGATGGGGTGACTTGTGGGTCTCGGACCAGGTTCTGTTACCCAGAATCCTTTGCAAACCTCAAAATTTGGCAAAAAAAACACATGTTCCTCACATTTCTGTGGCAGAAAGTTCTGGAATCTGAGAGGAGCCACAAATTTCCTTCCACCCAGCGTTCCACCAAGTCTCCCGATAAAAATGATACCTCACTTGTGTGGGTAGGCCTAGCGCCCGCGACAGGAAACGCCCTAAAGCGCAACGTGGACACTTCCAATTTTTTTAAAGAAAACTGAGGTGTTTTTTGCGAAGTGCCTACCTGTAGATTTTGGCCTCTAGTTCAGCCGGCACCTAAGGAAACCTACCAAACCTGTGCATTTCTGAAAACTAGAGACCTAGGGGAATCCAAGATGGGGTGACTTGTGGAGCTCGGACCAGGTTCTGTTACCCAGAATCCTTTGCAAACCTCAAAATTTGGCTAAAAAAACACATGTTCCTCAAATTTCTGTGGCAGAAAGTTCTGGAATCTGAGAGGAGCCACAAATTTCCATCCACCCAGCGTTCCCCCAAGTCTCCCGATAAAAATGAAACCTCACTTGTGTGGGTAGGCCTAGTGCCCGCAACAGGAAACTCCCCAAAGCGCAACGTGGACACATCCAATTTTTTGAAAGAAAACAGAGGTGTTTTTTGCGAAGTGCCTACCTGTAGGTTTTGGCCTCTAGCTCAGCCGGCACCTAGGGAAACCTACCAAACCTGTGCATTTCTGAAAACTAGAGACCTAGGGGAATCCAAGATGGGGTGACTTGTGGGGCTCGGACCAGGTTCTGTTACCCAGAATCCTTTGCAAACCTCAAAATGTGGCTAAAAAAACACATGTTCCTCACATTTCTGTGGCAGAAAGTTCTGGAATCTGAGAGGAGCCACAAATTTCCTTCGACCCATCGTTCCCCCAAGTCTCCCGATAAAAATGATACCTCACTTGTGTGGGTAGGCCTAGCGCCCGCGACAGGAAATGCCCCAAAGCGCAACGTGGACACATCCAAATTTTTGAAAGAAAACAGAGGTGTTTTTTGCGAAGTGCCTACCTGTAGATTTTGGCCTCTAGCTCAGCCGGCAACTAGGGAAACCTACCAAACCTGTGCATTTCTGAAAACTAGAGACCTAGGGGAATCCAAGATGGGGTGACTTGTGGGTCTCGGACCAGGTTCTGTTACCCAGAATCCTTTGCAAACCTCAAAATGTGGCAAAAAAAACACATGTTCCTCACATTTCTGTGGCAGAAAGTTCTGGAATCTGAGAGGAGCCACAAATTTCCTTCCACCCAGCGTTCCCCCAAGTCTCCCGATAAAAATGATACCTCACTTGTGTGGGTAGGCCTAGCGCCCGTGACAGGAAACGCCCTAAAGCGCAACGTGGATACATCCAATTTTTTGAAAGAAAACTGAGGTGTTTTTTGCGAAGTGCCTACCTGTAGATTTTGGCCTCTAGCTCAGCCGGCACCTAAGGAAACCTGCCAAACCTGTGCATTTCTGAAAACTAGAGACCTAGGGGAATCAAAGATGGGGTGACTTGTGGAGCTGGGACCAGGTTCTGTTACCCAGAATCCTTTGCAAACCTCAAAATTTGGCTAAAAAAACACATGTTCCTCAAATTTCTGTGGCAGAAAGTTCTGGAATCTGAGAGGAGCCACAAATTTCCTTCCACCCAGCGTTCCCCCAAGTGTCCCGATAAAAATGATACCTCACTTGTGTGGGTAGGCCTAGCGCCCGCAACAGGAAACTCCCCAAAGCGCAACGTGGACACATCCAATTTTTTGAAAGAAAACAGAGGTGTTTTTTGCGAAGTGCCTACCTGTAGGTTTTGGCCTCTAGCTCAGCCGGCACCTAGGGAAACCTACCAAACCTGTGCATTTCTGAAAACTAGAGACCTAGGGGAATCCAAGATGGGGTGACTTGTGGGGCTCGGACCAGGTTCTGTTACCCAGAATCCTTTGCAAACCTCAAAATTTGGCAAAAAAAACACATGTTCCTCACATTTCTGTGGCAGAAAGTTCTGGAATCTGAGAGGAGCCACAAATTTCCTTCCACCCAGCGTTCCCCCAAGTCTCCCGATAAAAATGATACCTCACTTGTGTGGGTAGGCCTAGCGCCCGCGACAGGAATCGCCCTAAAGCGCAACATGGACACATCCAATTTTTGAAAGAAAACATAGGTGTTTTTTGCGAAGTGCCTACCTGTAGATTTTGCCCTCTAGCTCAGCCCGCACCTAAGGAAACCTACCAAACCTGTGCATTTCTGAAAACTAGAGACCTAGGGGAATCCAAGATGGGGTGACTTGTGGAGCTCGGACCAGGTTCTGTTACCCAGAATCCTTTGCAAACCTCAAAATTTAGCTAAAAAAACACATGTTCCTCAAATTTCTGTGGCAGAAAGTTCTGGAATCTGAGAGGAGCCACAAATTTCCTTCCACCCAGCCTTCCCCCAAGTTTCCCGATAAAAATGATACCTCACTTGTGTGGGTAGGCCTAGCGCCCGCGACAGGAAACTCCCCAAAGCGCAACGTGGACACATCCAATTTTTTGAAAGAAAACAGAGGTGTTTTTTGCGAAGTGCCTACCTGTAGATTTTGGCCTCTAGCTCAGCCGGCACCTAGGGAAACCTACCAAACCTGTGCATTGCTGAAAACTAGAGACCTAGGGGAATCCAAGATGGGGTGACTTGTGGGGCTCGGACCAGGTTCTGTTACCCAGAATCCTTTGCAAACCTCAAAATGTGGCTAAAAAAACACATGTTCCTCACATTTCTGTGGCAGAAAGTTCTGGAATCTGAGAGGAGCCACAAATTTCCTTCGACCCATCGTTCCCCCAAGTCTCCCGATAAAAATGATACCTCACTTGTGTGGGTAGGCCTAGCGCCCGCGACAGGAAATGCCCCAAAGCGCAACGTGGACACATCCACATTTTTGAAAGAAAACAGAGGTGTTTTTTGCGAAGTGCCTACCTGTAGATTTTGGCCTCTAGCTCAGCCGGCAACTAGGGAAAGCTACCAAACCTGTGCATTTCTGAAAACTAGAGACCTAGGGGAATCCAAGATGGGGTGACTTGTGGGTCTCGAACCAGGTTCTGTTACCCAGAATCCTTTGCAAACCTCAAAATGTGGCAAAAAAAACACATGTTCCTCACATTTCTGTGGCAGAAAGTTCTGGAATCTGAGAGGAGCCACAAATTTCCTTCCACCCAGCGTTCCCCCAAGTCTCCCGATAAAAATGATACCTCACTTGTGTGGGTAGGCCTAGCGCCCGTGACAGGAAACGCCCTAAAGCGCAACGTGGACACATCCAATTTTTTGAAAGAAAACTGAGGTGTTTTTTGCGAAGTGCCTACCTGTAGATTTTGGCCTCTAGCTCAGCCGGCACCTAAGGAAACCTGCCAAACCTGTGCATTTCTGAAAACTAGAGACCTAGGGGAATTCAAGATGGGGTGACTTGTGGAGCTGGGACCAGGTTCTGTTACCCAGAATCCTTTGCAAACCTCAAAATTTGGCTAAAAAAACACATGTTCCTCCAATTTCTGTGGCAGAAAGTTCTGGAATCTGAGAGGAGCCACAAATTTCCTTCCACCCAGCGTTCCCCCAAGTCTCCCGATAAAAATGATACCTCACTTGTGTGGGTAGGCCTAGCGCCCGTGACAGGAAACGCCCTAAAGGGCAACGTGGACACATCCAATTTTTTGAAAGAAAACTGAGGTGTTTTTTGCGAAGTGCCTACCTGTAGATTTTGGCCTCTAGCTCAGCCGGCACCTAAGGAAACCTGTCAAACCTGTGCATTTCTGAAAACTAGAGACCTAGGGGAATTCAAGATGGGGTGACTTGTGGAGCTGGGACCAGGTTCTGTTACCCAGAATCCTTTGCAAACCTCAAAATTTGGCTAAAAAAACACATGTTCCTCCAATTTCTGTGGCAGAAAGTTCTGGAATCTGAGAGGAGCCACAAATTTCCTTCCACCCAGCGTTCCCCCAAGTCTCCCGATAAAAATGATACCTCACTTGTGTGGGTAGGCCTAGCGCCCGCGACAGGAAACGCCCCAAAGCGCAACGTGGACACATCCAAATTTTTTAAAGAAAACAGAGGTGTTTTTTGCGAAGTGCCTACCTGTAGATTTTGGCCTCTAGCTCAGCCGGCACCTAGGGAAACCTACCAAACCTGTGCATTTCTGAAAACTAGAGACCTAGGGGAATCCAAGATGGGGTGACTTGTGGGTCTCGGACCAGGTTCTGTTACCCAGAATCCTTTGCAAACCTCAAAATTTGGCAAAAAAAACACATGTTCCTCACATTTCTGTGGCAGAAAGTTCTGGAATCTGAGAGGAGCCACAAATTTCCTTCCACCCAGCGTTCCCCCAAGTCTCCCGATAAAAATGATACCTCACTTGTGTGGGTAGTCCTAGCGCCCGCGACAGGAAACGCCCTAAAGCGCAACGTGGACACATCCAATTTTTTGAAAGAAAACTGAGGTGTTTTTTCCGAAGTGCCTACCTGTAGATTTTGCCCTCTAGCTCAGCCAGCACCTAAGGAAACCTACCAAACCTGTGCATTTCTGAAAACTAGAGACCTAGGGGAATCCAAGATGGGGTGACTTGTGGAGCTCGGACCAGTTTCTGTTACCCAGAATCCTTTGCAAACCTCAAAATTTGGCTAAAAAAACACATGTTCCTCAAATTTCTGTGGCAGAAAGTTCTGGAATCTGAGAGGAGCCACAAATTTCCTTCCACCCAGCGTTCCCCCAAGTCTCCCGATAAAAATGATACCTCACTTGTGTGGGTAGGCCTAGCGCCCGCGACAGGAAACTCCCCAAAGCGCAATGTGGACACATCCAATTTTTTTAAAGAAAACAGAGGTGTATTTTGCGAAGTGCCTACCTGTAGATTTTGGCCTCTAGCTCAGCCGAAACCTAGGGAAACCTACCAAACCTGTGCATTTCTCAAAACTAGAGACCAAGGGGAATCCAAGAGGGCGTGACTTGTGGGTCTCGGACCAGATTCTGTTACCCAGAATCCTTTGCAAACCTCAAAATTTGGCAAAAAAAAGACATGTTACTCACATTTCTGTGGCAGAAAGTTCTGGAATCTGAGAGGAGCCACAAATTTCCTTCCACCCAGCGTTCCCCCAAGTCTCCAGATTAAAATGATACCTCACTTGTGTGGGTAGGCCTAGCGCCCGCGACAGGAAACGCCCTAAAGCGCAACGTGGACACATCCAATTTTTTGAAAGAAAACTGAGGTGTTTTTTGCGAAGTGCCTACCTGTAGATTTTGGCCTCTAGTTCAGCCGGCACCTAAGGAAACCTACCAAACCTGTGCATTTCTGAAAACTAGAGACCTAGGGGAATCCAAGATGGGGTGACTTGTGGAGCTGGGACCAGGTTCTGTTACCCAGAATCCTTTGCAAACCTCAAAATTTGGCTAAAAAAACACATGTTCCTCAAATTTCTGTGGCAGAAAGTTCTGGAATCTGAGAGGAGCCACAAATTTCCTTCCACCCAGCGTTCCCCCAAGTCTCCCGATAAAAATGATACCTCACTTGTGTGGGTAGGCCTAGCGCCCGCGACAGGAAACTCCCCAAAGCGCAACGTGGACACATCCAATTTTTTGAAAGAAAACAGAGGTGTTTTTTGCGAAGTGCCTACCTGTAGATTTTGGCCTCTAGCTCAGCCGGCACCTAGGGAAACCTACCAAACCTGTGCATTTCTGAAAACTAGAGACCTAGGAGAATCTAAGATGGGGTGACTTGTGGGGCTCGGACCAGGTTCTGTTACCCAGAATCCTTTGCAAACCTCAAAATGTGGCAAAAAAAACACATGTTCCTCACATTTCTGTGGCAGAAAGTTCTGGAATCTGAGAGGAGCCACAAATTTCCTTCCACCCAGCGTTCCCCCAAATCTCCCGATAAAAATGATACCTCACTTGTGTGGGTAGGCCTAGCGCCCGTGACAGGAAACGCCCTAAAGCGCAACGTGGACACATCCATTTTTTTGAAAGAAAACTGAGGTGTTTTTTGCGAAGTGCCTACCTGTAGATTTTGGCCTCTAGCTCAGCCAGCACCTAAGGAAACCTGCCAAACCTGTGCATTTCTGAAAACTAGAGACCTAGGGGAATCAAAGATGGGGTGACTTGTGGAGCTGGGACCAGGTTCTGTTACCCAGAATCCTTTGCAAACCTCAAAATGTGGCAAAAAAAACACATGTTCCTCACATTTCTGTGGCAGAAAGTTCTGGAATCTGAGAGGAGCCACAAATTTCCTTCCACCCAGCATTCCCCCAAGTCTCCCGATAAAAATGATACCTCACTTGTGTGGGTAGGCCTAGCGCCCGAGACAGGAAACGCCCCAAAGCGCAACGTGGACACATCCAATTTTTTTAAAGAAAACAGAGGTGTTTTTTGCGAAGTGCCTACCTGTAGATTTTGGCATCTAGCTCAGCCGGCACCTAAGGAAACCTGCCAAACCTGTGCATTTCTGAAAACTAGAGACCTAGGGGAATTCAAGATGGGGTGACTTGTGGAGCTGGGACCAGGTTCTGTTACCCAGAATCCTTTGCAAACCTCAAAATGTGGCTAAAAAAACACATGTTCCTCACATTTCTGTGGCAGAAAGTTCTGGAATCTGAGAGGAGCCACAAATTTCCTTCCACCCAGCATTCCCCCAAGTCTCCCGATAAAAATGATACCTCACTTGTGTGGGTAGGCCTAGCGCCCGAGACAGGAAACGCCCCAAAGCGCAACGTGGACACATCCAATTTTTTTAAAGAAAACAGAGGTGTTTTTTGCGAAGTGCCTACCTGTAGATTTTGGCATCTAGCTCAGCCGGCACCTAAGGAAACCTGCCAAACCTGTGCATTTCTGAAAACTATAGACCCTAGGGGAATTCAAGATGGGGTGACTTGTGGAGCTGGGACCAGGTTCTGTTACCCAGAATCCTTTGCAAACCTCAAAATTTGGCAAAAAAAACACATGTTCCTCCAATTTCTGTGGCAGAAAGTTCTAGAATCTGAGAGGAGCCACAAATTTCCTTCCACCCAGCGTTCCCCCAAGTCTCCCGATAAAAATGATACCTCACTTGTGTGGGTAGGCCTAGCGCCCGCGACAGGAAACGCCCCAAAGCGCAACGTGGACACATCCAATTTTTTTAAAGAAAACAGAGGTGTTTTTTGCGAAGTGCCTACCTGTAGATTTTGGCCTCTAGCTCAGCCGGCACCTAGGGAAACCTACCAAACCTGTGCATTTCTGAAAACTAGAGACCTAGGGGAATCCAAGATGGGGTGACTTGTGGGTCTCGGACCAGGTTCTGTTACCCAGAATCCTTTGCAAACCTCAAAATTTGGCAAAAAAAACACATGTTCCTCACATTTCTGTGGCAGAAAGTTCTGGAATCTGAGAGGAGCCACAAATTTCCTTCCACCCAGCGTTCCCCCAAGTCTCCCGATAAAAATGATACCTCACTTGTGTGGGTAGGCCTAGCGCCCGCAACAGGAAACGCCCTAAAGCGCAACGTGGACACATCCAATTTTTTGAAAGAAAACTGAGGTGTTTTTTCCGAAGTGCCTACCTGTAGATTTTGCCCTCTAGCTCAGCCAGCACCTAAGGAAACCTACCAAACCTGTGCATTTCTGAAAACTAGAGACCTAGGGGAATCCAAGATGGGGTGACTTGTGGAGCTCGGACCAGTTTCTGTTACCCAGAATCCTTTGCAAACCTCAAAATTTGGCTAAAAAAACACATGTTCCTCAAATTTCTGTGGCAGAAAGTTCTGGAATCTGAGAGGAGCCACAAATTTCCTTCCACCCAGCGTTCCCCCAAGTCTCCCGATAAAAATGATACCTCAATTGTGTGGGTAGGCCTAGCGCCCGCGACAGGAAACTCCCCAAAGCGCAATGTCGACACATCCAATTTTTTTAAAGAAAACAGAGGTGTTTTTTGCGAAGTGCCTACCTGTAGATTTTGGCCTCTAGCTCAGCCGGCACCTAGGGAAACCTACCAAACCTGTGCATTTCTGAAAACTAGAGACCAAGGGGAATCCAAGAGGGCGTGACTTGTGGGTCTCGGACCAGGTTCTGTTACCCAGAATCCTTTGCAAACCTCAAAATTTGGCAAAAAAAACACATGTTCCTCTCATTTCTGTGGCAGAAAGTTCTGGAATCTGAGAGGAGCCACAAATTTCCTTCCACCCAGCGTTCCCCCAAGTCTCCCGATAAAAATGATACCTCACTTGTGTGGGTAGGCCTAGCGCCCGCGACAGGAAACGCCCTAAAGCGCAACGTGGACACATCCAATTTTTTGAAAGAAAACTGAGGTGTTTTTTGCGAAGTGCCTACCTGTAGATTTTGGCCTCTAGTTCAGCCGGCACCTAAGGAAACCTACCAAACCTGTGCATTTCTGAAAACTAGAGACCTAGGGGAATCCAAGATGGGGTGACTTTTGGAGCTGGGACCAGGTTCTGTTACCCAGAATCCTTTGCAAACCTCAAAATTTGGCTAAAAAAACACATGTTCCTCAAATTTCTGTGGCAGAAAGTTCTGGAATCTGAGAGGAGCCACAAATTTCCTTCCACCCAGCGTTCCCCCAAGTCTCCCGATAAAAATGATACCTCACTTGTGTGGGTAGGCCTAGCGCCCGCGACAGGAAATGCCCCAAAGCGCAACGTGGACACATCCAAATTTTTGAAAGAAAACAGAGGTGTTTTTTGAGAAGTGCCTACCTGTAGATTTTGGCCTCTAGCTCAGCCGGCAACTAGGGAAACCTACCAAACCTGTGCATTTCTGAAAAGTAGAGACCTAGGGGAATCCAAGATGGGGTGACTTGTGGGTCTCGGACAAGGTTCTGTTACCCAGAATCCTTTGCAAACCTCAAAATGTGGCAAAAAAAACACATGTTCCTCACATTTCTGTGGCAGAAAGTTCTGGAATCTGGGAGGAGCCACAAATTTCCTTCCACCCAGCGTTCCCCCAAGTCTCCCGATAAAAATGATACCTCACTTGTGTGGGTAGGCCTAGCGCCCGTGACAGGAAACGCCCCAAAGCGCAACGTGGACACATCCAAATTTTTTAAAGAAAACACAGGTGTTTTTTGCAAAGTGCCTACCTGTAGATTTTGACCTCTAGCTCAGCCGGCACCTAGGGAGACCTACCAACCCTGTGAATTTCTGAAAACTAGAGACCTAGGGGAATCCAAAGGGGGTGACTTGTGGGTCTCGGACCATGTTCTGTTACCCAGAATCCTTTGCAAACCTCAAAATGTGGCAAAAAAAACACATGTTCCTCACATTTCTGTGGCAGAAAGTTCTGGAATCTGAGAGGAGCCACAAATTTCCTTCCACCCAGCGTTCCCCCAAGTCTCCCGATAAAAATGATACCTCACTTGTGTGGGTAGGCCTAGCGCCCGCGACAGGAAACTCCCCAAAACGCAACGTGGACACATCCAATTTTTTGAAAGAAAATAGAGGTGTTTTTTGCGAAGTGCCTACCTGTAGATTTTGGCCTCTAGCTCAGCCGGCACCTAGGGAAACCTACCAAACCTGTGCATTTCTGAAAACTAGAGACCTAGGAGAATCTAAGATGGGGTGACTTGTGGGGCTCGGACCAGGTTCTGTTACCCAGAATCCTTTGCAAACCTCAAAATGTGGCAAAAAAAACACATGTTCCTCACATTTCTGTGGCAGAAAGTTCTGGAATCTGAGAGGAGCCACAAATTTCCTTCCACCCAGCGTTCCCCCAAGTCTCCCGATAAAAATGATACCTCACTTGTGTGGGTAGGCCTAGCGCCCGCGACAGGAAACTCCCCAAAGCGCAACGTGGACACATCCAATTTTTTGAAAGAAAACAGAGGTGTTTTTTGCGAAGTGCCTACCTGTAGGTTTTGGCCTCTAGCTCAGCCGGCACCTAGGGAAACCTACCAAACCTGTGCATTTCTGAAAACTAGAGACCTAGGGGAATCCACGATGGGGTGAGTTGTGGGGCTCGGACCAGGTTCTGTTACCCAGAATCCTTTGCAAACCTCAAAATGTGGCTAAAAAAACACATGTTCCTCACATTTCTGTGGCAGAAAGTTCTGGAATCTGAGAGGAGCCACAAATTTCCTTCGACCCATCGTTCCCCCAAGTCTCCCGATAAAAATGATACCTCACTTGTGTGGGTAGGCCTAGCGCCCGCGACAGGAAATGCCCCAAAGCGCAACGTGGACACATCCAAATTTTTTAAAGAAAACAGAGGTGTTTTTTGCGAAGTGCCTACCTGTAGATTTTGGCCTCTAGCTCAGCCGGCAACTAGGGAAACCTACCAAACCTGTGCATTTCTGAAAACTAGAGACCTAGGGGAATCCAAGATGGGGTGACTTGTGGGTCTCGGACCAGGTTCTGTTACCCAGAATCCTTTGCAAACCTCAAAATGTGGCAAAAAAAACACATGTTCCTCACATTTCTGTGGCAGAAAGTTCTGGAATCTGAGAGGAGCCACAAATTTCCTTCCACCCAGCGTTCCCCCAAGTCTCCCGATAAAAATGATACCTCACTTGTGTGGGTAGGCCTAGCGCCCGTGACAGGAAACGCCCTAAAGCGCAACGTGGACACATCCAATTTTTTGAAAGAAAACTGAGGTGTTTTTTGCGAAGTGCCTACCTGTAGATTTTGGCCTCTAGTTCAGCCGGCACCTAAGGAAACCTACCAAACCTGTGCATTTCTGAAAACTAGAGACCTAGGGGAATCCAAGATGGGGTGACTTGTGGAGCTCGGACCAGGTTCTGTTACCCAGAATCCTTTGCAAACCTCAAAATTTGGCTAAAAAAACACATGTTCCTCAAATTTCTGTGGCAGAAAGTTCTGGAATCTGAGAGGAGCCACAAATTTCCTTCCACCCAGCGTTCCCCCAAGTCTCCCGATAAAAATGATACCTCACTTGTGTGGGTAGGCCTAGCGCCCGTGACAGGAAACTCCCCAAAGCGCAACGTGGACACATCCAATTTTTTTAAAGAAAACAGAGGTGTTTTTTGCGAAGTGCCTACCTGTAGATTTTGGCCTCTAGCTCAGCCGGCACCTAGGGAAACCTACCAAACCTGTGCATTTCTGAAAACTAGAGACCTAGGAGAATCTAAGATGGGGTGACTTGTGGGGCTCGGACCAGGTTCTGTTACCCAGAATCCTTTGCAAACCTCAAAATGTGGCAAAAAAAACACATGTTCCTCACATTTCTGTGGCAGAAAGTTCTGGAATCTGAGAGGAGCCACAAATTTCCTTCCACCCAGCGTTCCCCCAAGTCTCCCGATAAAAATGATACCTCACTTGTGTGGGTAGGCCTAGCGCCCGCGACAGGAAACGCCCTAAAGCGCAACGTGGACACATCCAATTTTTTGAAAGAAAACTGAGGTGTTTTTTGCGAAGTGCCTACCTGTAGATTTTGGCCTCTAGTTCAGCCGGCACCTAAGGAAACCTACCAAACCTGTGCATTTCTGAAAACTAGAGACCTAGGGGAATCCAAGATGGGGTGACTTGTGGAGATCGGACCAGGTTCTGTTACCCAGAATCCTTTGCAAACCTCAAAATTTGGCTAAAAAAACACATGTTCCTCAAATTTCTGTGGCAGAAAGTTCTGGAATCTGAGAGGAGCCACAAATTTCCTTCCACCCAGCGTTCCCCCAAGTCTCCCGATAAAAATGATACCTCACTTGTGTGGGTAGGCCTAGCGCCCGCGACAGGAAACTCCCCAAAGCGCAACGTGGACACATCCAATTTTTTGAAAGAAAACAGAGGTGTTTTTTGCGAAGTGCCTACCTGTAGGTTTTGGCCTCTAGCTCAGCCGGCACCTAGGGAAACCTACCAAACCTGTGCATTTCTGAAAACTAGAGACCTAGGGGAATCCAAGATGGGGTGACTTGTGGGGCTCGGACCAGGTTCTGTTACCCAGAATCCTTTGCAAACCTCAAAATGTGGCTAAAAAAACACATGTTCCTCACATTTCTGTGGCAGAAAGTTCTGGAATCTGAGAGGAGCCACAAATTTCCTTCGACCCATCGTTCCCCCAAGTCTCCCGATAAAAATGATACCTCACTTGTGTGGGTAGGCCTAGCGCCCGCGACAGGAAATGCCCCAAAGCGCAACGTGGACACATCCAAATTTTTGAAAGAAAACAGAGGTGTTTTTTGCGAAGTGCCTACCTGTAGATTTTGGCCTCTAGCTCAGCCGGCAACTAGGGAAACCTACCAAACCTGTGCATTTCTGAAAAGTAGAGACCTAGGGGAATCCAAGATGGGGTGACTTGTGGGTCTCGGACCAGGTTCTGTTACCCAGAATCCTTTGCAAACCTCAAAATGTGGCAAAAAAAACACATGTTCCTCACATTTCTGTGGCAGAAAGTTCTGGAATCTGAGAGGAGCCACAAATTTCCTTCCACCCAGCGTTCCCCCAAGTCTCCTGATAAAAATGATACCTCACTTGTGTGGGTAGGCCTAGCGCCTGTGACAGGAAACGCCCTAAAGCGCAACGTGGACACATCCAATTTTTTGAAAGAAAACTGAGGTGTTTTTTGCGAAGTGCCTACCTGTAGATTTTGGCCTCTAGCTCAGCCGGCACCTAAGGAAACCTGCCAAACCTGTGCATTTCTGAAAACTAGAGACCTAGGGGAATCAAAGATGGGGTGACTTGTGGAGCTGGGACCAGGTTCTGTTACCCAGAATCCTTTGCAAACCTCAAAATTTGGCTAAAAAAACACATGTTCCTCAAATTTCTGTGGCAGAAAGTTCTGGAATCTGAGAGGAGCCACAAATTTCCTTCCACCCAGCGTTCCCCCAAGTCTCCCGATAAAAATGATACCTCACTTGTGTGGGTAGGCCTAGCGCCCGCGACAGGAAACGCCCCAAAGCGCAACGTGGACACATCCAATTTTTTTAAAGAAAACAGAGGTGTTTTTTGCGAAGTGCCTACCTGTAGATTTTGGCCTCTAGCTCAGCCGGCACCTAGGGAAACCTACCAAACCTGTGCATTTCTGAAAACTAGAGACCTAGGGGAATCCAAGATGGGGTGACTTGTGGGTCTCGGACCAGGTTCTGTTACCCAGAATCCTTTGCAAACCTCAAAATTTGGCAAAAAAAACACATGTTCCTCACATTTCTGTGGCAGAAAGTTCTGGAATCTGAGAGGAGCCACAAATTTCCTTCCACCCAGCGTTCCCCCAAGTCTCCCAATAAAAATGATACCTCACTTGTGTGGGTAGGCCTAGCGCCCGCGACAGGAATCGCCCTAAAGCGCAACGTGGACACATCCAATTTTTTGAAAGAAAACTGAGGTGTTTTTTGCGAAGTGCCTACCTGTAGATTTTGCCCTCTAGCTCAGCCGGCACCTAAGGAAACATACCAAACCTGTGCATTTCTGAAAACTAGAGACCTAGGGGAATCCAAGATGGGGTGACTTGTGGAGCTCGGACCAGGTTCTGTTACCCAGAATCCTTTGCAAACCTCAAAATTTGGCTAAAAAAACACATGTTCCTCAAATTTCTGTGGCAGAAAGTTCTGGAATCTGAGAGGAGCCACAAATTTCCTTCCACCCAGCGTTCCCCCAAGTCTCCCGATAAAAATGATACCTCACTTGTGTGGGTAGGCCTAGCGCCCGCGACAGGAAACTCCCAAAAAGCGCAACGTGGACACATCCAATTTTTTGAAAGAAAACAGAGGTGTTTTTTGCGAAGTGCCTACCTGTAGATTTTGGCCTCTAGCTCAGCCGGCACCTAGGGAAACCTACGAAACCTGTGCATTTCTGAAAACTAGAGACCTAGGGGAATCCAAGATGGGGTGACTTGTGGGGCTCGGACCAGGTTCTGTTACCCAGAATCCTTTGCAAACCTCAAAATGTGGCTAAAAAAACACATGTTCCTCACATTTCTGTGGCAGAAAGTTCTGGAATCTGAGAGGAGCCACAAATTTCCTTCGACCCATCGTTCCCCCAAGTCTCCCGATAAAAATGATACCTCACTTGTGTGGGTAGGCCTAGCGCCCGCGACAGGAAATGCCCCAAAGCGCAACGTGGACACATCCACATTTTTGAAAGAAAGCAGGTGTTTTTTGCGAAGTGCCTACCTGTAGAATTTGGCCTCTAGCTCAGCCGGCAACTAGGGAAAGCTACCAAACCTGTGCATTTCTGAAAACTAGAGACCTAGGGGAATCCAAGATGGGGTGACTTGTGGGTCTCGAACCAGGTTCTGTTACCCAGAATCCTTTGCAAACCTCAAAATGTGGCAAAAAAAACACATGTTCCTCACATTTCTGTGGCAGAAAGTTCTGGAATCTGAGAGGAGCCACAAATTTCCTTCCACCCAGCGTTCCCCCAAGTCTCCCGATAAAAATGATACCTCACTTGTGTGGGTAGGCCTAGCGCCCGTGACAGGAAACGCCCTAAAGCGCAACGTGGACACATCCAATTTTTTGAAAGAAAACTGAGGTGTTTTTTGCGAAGTGCCTACCTGTAGATTTTGGCCTCTAGCTCAGCCGGCACCTAAGGAAACCTGCCAAACCTGTGCATTTCTGAAAACTAGAGACCTAAGGGAATCCAAGATGGGGTGACTTGTGGATCTGAGACCAGGTTCTGTTACCCAGAATCCTTTGCAAACCTCAAAATTTGGCTAAAAAAACACATGTTCCTCAAATTTCTGTGGCAGAAAGTTCTGGAATCTGAGAGGAGCCACAAATTTCCTTCCACCCAGCGTTCCCCCAAGTCTCCCGATAAAAATGATACCTCACTTGTGTGGGTAGGCCTAGCGCCCGCGACAGGAAACTCCCCAAAGCGCAATGTGGACACATCCAATTTTTTGAAAGAAAACAGAGGTGTTTTTTGCGAAGTGCCTACCTGTAGATTTTGGCCTCTAGCTCAGCCGGCACCTAGGGAAACCTACCAAACCTGTGCATTTCTGAAAACTAGAGACCTAGGGGAATCCAAAATGGGGTGACTTGTGGGTCTCGGACCAGGTTCTGTTACCCAGAATCCTTTGCAAACCTCAAAATTTGGCAAAAAAAACACATGTTCCTCACATTTCTGTGGCAGAAAGTTCTGGAATCTGAGAGGAGCCACAAATTTCCTTCCACCCAGCGTTCCCCCAAGTCTCCCGATAAAAATGATACCTCACTTGTATGGGTAGGCCTAGCGCCCGCGACAGGAAATGCCCCAAAGCGCAACGTGGACACATCCAATTTTTTGAAAGAAAACTGAGGTGTTTTTTGCGAAGTGCCTACCTGTAGATTTTGGCCTCTAGCTCAGCCGGCACCTAAGGAAACCTGCCAAACCTGTGCATTTCTGAAAACTAGAGACCTAAGGGAATCCAAGATGGGGTGACTTGTGGATCTGAGACCAGGTTCTGTTACCCAGAATCCTTTGCAAACCTCAAAATTTGGCTAAAAAAACACATGTTCCTCAAATTTCTGTGGAAGAAAGTTCTGGAATCTGAGAGGAGCCACAAATTTCCTTCCACCCAGCGTTCCCCCAAGTCTCCCGATAAAAATGATACCTCACTTGTGTGGGTAGGCCTAGCGCCCGCGACAGGAAATGCCCCAAAGCGCAACGTGGACACATCCAAATTTTTGAAAGAAAACAGAGGTGTTTTTTGCGAAGTGCCTACCTGTAGATTTTGGCCTCTAGCTCAGCCGGCAACTAGGGAAACCTACCAAACCTGTGCATTTCTGAAAAGTAGAGACCTAGGGGAATCCAAGATGGGGTGACTTGTGGGTCTCGGACCAGGTTCTGTTACCCAGAATCCTTTGCAAACCTCAAAATGTGGCAAAAAAAACACATGTTCCTCACATTTCTGTGGCAGAAAGTTCTGGAATCTGAGAGGAGCCACAAATTTCCTTCCACCCAGCGTTCCCCCAAGTCTCCCGATAAAAATGATACCTCACTTGTGTGGGTAGGCCTAGCGCCCGTGACAGGAAACGCCCTAAAGCGCAACGTGGACACATCCAATTTTTTGAAAGAAAACTGAGGTGTTTTTTGCGAAGTGCCTACCTGTAGATTTTGGCCTCTAGCTCAGCCGGCACCTAAGGAAACCTGCCAAACCTGTGCATTTCTGAAAACTAGAGACCTAGGGGAATCAAAGATGGGGTGACTTGTGGAGCTGGGACCAGGTTCTGTTACCCAGAATCCTTTGCAAACCTCAAAATTTGGCTAAAAAAACACATGTTCCTCAAATTTCTGTGGCAGAAAGTTCTGGAATCTGAGAGGAGCCACAAATTTCCTTCCACCCAGCGTTCCCCCAAGTCTCCCGATAAAAATGATACCTCACTTGTGTGGGTAGGCCTAGCGCCCGCGACAGGAAACGCCCCAAAGCGCAACGTGGACACATCCAATTTTTTTAAAGAAAACAGAGGTGTTTTTTGCGAAGTGCCTACCTGTAGATTTTGGCCTCTAGCTCAGCCGGCACCTAGGGAAACCTACCAAACCTGTGCATTTCTGAAAACTAGAGACCTAGGGGAATCCAAGATGGGGTGACTTGTGGGTCTCGGACCAGGTTCTGTTACCCAGAATCCTTTGCAAACCTCAAAATTTGGCAAAAAAAACACATGTTCCTCACATTTCTGTGGCAGAAAGTTCTGGAATCTGAGAGGAGCCACAAATTTCCTTCCACCCAGCGTTCCCCCAAGTCTCCCAATAAAAATGATACCTCACTTGTGTGGGTAGGCCTAGCGCCCGCGACAGGAATCGCCCTAAAGCGCAACGTGGACACATCCAATTTTTTGAAAGAAAACTGAGGTGTTTTTTGCGAAGTGCCTACCTGTAGATTTTGCCCTCTAGCTCAGCCGGCACCTAAGGAAACATACCAAACCTGTGCATTTCTGAAAACTAGAGACCTAGGGGAATCCAAGATGGGGTGACTTGTGGAGCTCGGACCAGGTTCTGTTACCCAGAATCCTTTGCAAACCTCAAAATTTGGCTAAAAAAACACATGTTCCTCAAATTTCTGTGGCAGAAAGTTCTGGAATCTGAGAGGAGCCACAAATTTCCTTCCACCCAGCGTTCCCCCAAGTCTCCCGATAAAAATGATACCTCACTTGTGTGGGTAGGCCTAGCGCCCGTGACAGGAAACGCCCTAAAGAGCAACGTGGACACATCCAATTTTTTGAAAGAAAACTGAGGTGTTTTTTGCGAAGTGCCTACCTGTAGATTTTGGCCTCTAGCTCAGCCGGCACCTAAGGAAACCTGCCAAACCTGTGCATTTCTGAAAACTAGAGACCTAGGGGAATCAAAGATGGGGTGACTTGTGGAGCTGGGACCAGGTTCTGTTACCCAGAATCCTTTGCAAACCTCAAAATTTGGCTAAAAAAACACATGTTCCTCAAATTTCTGTGGCAGAAAGTTCTGGAATCTGAGAGGAGCCACAAATTTCCATCCACCCAGCGTTCCCCTAAGTCTCCCGATAAAAATGATACCTCACTTGTGTGGGTAGGCCTAGCGCCCGAGACAGGAAACGCCCCAAAGCGCAACGTGGACACATCCAATTTTTTTAAAGAAAACAGAGGTGTTTTTTGCGAAGTGCCTACCTGTAGATTTTGGCCTCTAGCTCAGCCGGCACCTAGGGAAACCTACCAAACCTGTGCATTTCTGAAAACTAGAGACCTAGGGGAATCCAAGATGGGGTGACTTGTGGGGCTCGGACCAGGTTCTGTTACCCAGAATCCTTTGCAAACCTCAAAATTTGGCTAAAAAAACACATGTTCCTCACATTTCTGTGGCAGAAAGTTCTAGAATCTGAGAGGAGCCACAAATTTCCTTCCACCCAGCGTTCCCCCAAGTCTCCCGATAAAAATGATACCTCACTTGTGTGGGTAGGCCTAGCGCCCGCGACAGGAAACGCCCCAAAGCGCAACGTGGACACATCCAATTTTTTTAAAGAAAACACAGGTGTTTTTTGCAAAGTGCCTACCTGTAGATTTTGACCTCTAGCTCAGCCGGCACCTAGGGAAACCTACCAACCCTGTGAATTTCTGAAAACTAGAGACCTAGGGGAATCCAAAAGGGGTGACTTGTGGGTCTCGGACCATGTTCTGTTACCCAGAATCCTTTGCAAACCTCAAAATGTGGCAAAAAAAACACATGTTCCTCACATTTCTGTGGCAGAAAGTTCTGGAATCTGAGAGGAGCCACAAATTTCCTTCCACTCAGCGTTCCCCCAAGTCTCCCGATAAAAATGATACCTCACTTGTGTGGGTAGGCCTAGCGCCCGCGACAGGAAACTCCCCAAAACGCAACGTGGACACATCCAATTTTTTGAAAGAAAACAGAGGTGTTTTTTGCGAAGTGCCTACCTGTAGATTTTGGCCTCTAGCTCAGCCGGCACCTAGGGAAACCTACCAAACCTGTGCATTTCTGAAAACTAGAGACCTAGGAGAATCCAAGATGGGGTGACTTGTGGGTCTCGGATCATGTTCTGTTACCCAGAATCCTTTGCAAACCTCAAAATGTGGCAAAAAAAACACATGTTCCTCACATTTCTGTGGCAGAAAGTTCTGGAATCTGAGAGGAGCCACAAATTTCCTTCCACCCAGCGTTCCCCCAAGTCTCCCGATAAAAATGATACCTCACTTGTGTGGGTAGGCCTAGCGCCCGTGACAGGAAACGCCCTAAAGCGCAACGTGGACACATCCAATTTTTTGAAAGAAAACTGAGGTGTTTTTTGCGAAGTGCCTACCTGTAGATTTTGGCCTCTAGCTCAGCCGGCACCTAAGGAAACCTGCCAAACCTGTGCATTTCTGAAAACTAGAGACCTAGGGGAATCAAAGATGGGGGCCCGTATTTATACTCCGTTTGCGCCGAATTTGCGTCGTTTTTTTCGACGCAAATTCGGCGCAGAACGAACGCCATATTTATACTTTGGCGTTAGACGCGTCTAGCGCCAAAGTATGGGCAAATAGCGTCATTTTTTTGCGTGAACGCCTTCCTTGCGTTAATGAGATGCAAGGAAGGCGTTCCCGTCTAAAAAAATTACGGCGACGCAAATGCGTCGTATTTATACTCCCGGGCAAAAATCACGCCCGGGAGGTGGCGGGTCAAAAAACCCCGCATTTGCGCCACTATTTAACGCCTGGGTCAGGGTAGGTGTTAAGGGGCCTGTGGGCTCAAAATGAGCCCACAGGTGCCCTCCCCTGCCCCCAGGGACCCCCCCTGCCACCCCTGCCCACCCCAGGAGGACACCCAAGGATGGAGGGACCCACCCCAGGGACATTCAGGTAAGTTCAGGTAAGTATAATTTTTTATATTTTTTAAAAAAATTTGGGTGGCATAGGGGGGCCTTATTTGTGCCCCCCTACATGCCACTATGCCCAATGACCATGCCCAGGGGACACAAGTCCCCTGGGCATGGCCATTGGGCAAGGGGGCATGACTCCTGTCTTTACTAAGACAGGAGTCATGAAATGGCGTCTGGGCGTCGTAAAAAAATGGCGCAAATCGGGTTGAGGCGATTCTTTTGCCTCAACCTGACTTGCCCCATTTTAAGACGCCCTAACGTCATTTTTTCCCAACGCCGGCGCTGCCTGGTCTACGTGGTTTTTTTCCACGCACACCAGGCAGCGCCTGTCTGCTTGCGCCGGCTAACGCCATTCCATAGATACGGCGCCCGCATGGCGCTTCAGAATGGCGTTAGACGGCGCTAAATTTTTTGACGCTAAACTGCGTTAGCGCAGTTTAGCGTCAAAAAGTATAAATACGGGCCGGGGTGACTTGTGGAGCTGGGACCAGGTTCTGTTACCCAGAATATCTTTGCAAACCTCAAAATTTGGCTAAAAAAACACATGTTCCTCAAATTTCTGTGGCAGAAAGTTCTGGAATCTGAGAGGAGCCACAAATGTCCTTCCACCCAGCGTTCCCCCAAGTCTCCCGATAAAAATGATACCTCACTTGTGTGGGTAGGCCTAGCGCCCGAGACAGGAAACGCCCCAAAGCGCAACGTGGACACATCCAATTTTTTTAAAGAAAACAGAGGTGTTTTTTGCGAAGTGCCTACCTGTAGATTTTGGTCTCTAGCTCAGCCGGCACCTAGGGAAACCTACCAAACCTGTGCATTTCTGAAAACTAGAGACCTAGGGGAATCCAAGATGGGGTGACTTGTGGGGCTCGGACCAGGTTCTGTTACCCAGAATCCTTTGCAAACCTCAAAATTTGGCTAAAAAAACACATGTTCCTCACATTTCTGTGGCAGAAAGTTCTAGAATCTGAGAGGAGCCACAAATTTCCTTCCACCCAGCGTTCCCCCAAGTCTCCCGATAAAAATGATACCTCACTTGTGTGGGTAGGCCTAGCGCCCGCGACAGGAAACGCCCCAAAGCGCAACGTGGACACATCCAAATTTTTTAAAGAAAACACAGGTGTTTTTTGCAAAGTGCCTACCTGTAGATTTTGGCCTCTAGCTCAGCCGGCACCTAGGGAAACCTACCCACCCTGTGTATTTCTGAAAACTAGAGACCTAGGGGAATCCAAATGGGGTGACTTGTGGGTCTCGGACCATGTTCTGTTACTCAGAATCCTTTGCAAACCTCAAAATGTGGCAAAAAAAACACATGTTCCTCACATTTCTGTGGCAGAAAGTTCTGGAATCTGAGAGGAGCCACAAATTTCCTTCCACCCAGCGTTCCCCCAAGTCTCCCGATAAAAATGATACCTCACTTGTGTGGGTAGGCCTAGCGCCCGTGACAGGAAACGCCCTAAAGCGCAACGTGGACACATCCAATTTTTTGAAAGAAAACTGAGGTGTTTTTTGCGAAGTGCCTACCTGTAGATTTTGGCCTCTAGCTCAGCCGGCACCTAAGGAAACCTGCCAAACCTGTGCATTTCTGAAAACTAGAGACCTAGGGGAATCCAAGATGGGGTGACTTGTGGGTCTCGGACCAGGTTCTGTTACCTAGAATCCTTTGCAAACCTCAAAATTTGGCAAAAAAAACACATGTTCCTTACATTTCTGTGGCAGAAAGTTCTGGAATCTGAGAGGAGCCACAAATTTCCTTCCACCCAGCGTTCCCCCAAGTCTCCCGATAAAAATGATACCTCACTTGTGTGGGTAGGCCTAGCGCCCGCGACAGGAAACGCCCTAAAGCGCAACGTGGACACATCCAATTTTTTTAAAGAAAACTGAGGTGTTTTTTGCGAAGTGCCTACCCGTAGATTTTGGCCTCTAGTTCAGCCGGCACCTAAGGAAACCTACCAAACCTGTGCATTTCTGAAAACTAGAGACCTAGGGGAATCCAAGATGGGGTGACTTGTGGAGCTCGGACCAGGTTCTGTTACCCAGAATCATTTGCAAACCTCAAAATTTGGCTAAAAAAACACATGTTCCTCAAATTTCTGTGGCAGAAAGTTCTGGAATCTGGGAGGAGCCACAAATTTCCTTCCACCCAGCGTTCCCCCAAGTCTCCCGATAAAAATGATACCTCACTTGTGTGGGTAGGCCTAGCGCCCGCGACAGGAAACTCCCCAAAGCGCAACGTGGACACATCCAATTTTTTGAAAGAAAACAGAGGTGTTTTTTGCGAAGTGCCTACCTGTAGGTTTTGGCCTCTAGCTCAGCCGGCACCTAGGGAAACCTACCAAACCTGTGCATTTCTGAAAACTAGAGACCTAGGGGAATCCAAGATGGGGTGACTTGTGGGGCTCGGACCAGGTTCTGTTACCCAGAATCCTTTGCAAACCTCAAAATGTGGCTAAAAAAATACATGTTCCTCACATTTCTGTGGCAGCAAGTTCTGGAATCTGAGAGGAGCCACAAATTTCCTTCGACCCATCGTTCCCCCAAGTCTCCCGATAAAAATGATACCTCACTTGTGTGGGTAGGCCTAGCGCCCGCGACAGGAAATGCCCCAAAGCGCAACGTGGACACATCCAAATTTTTGAAAGAAAACAGAGGTGTTTTTTGCGAAGTGCCTACCTGTAGATTTTGGCCTCTAGCTCAGCCGGCAACTAGGGAAACCTACCAAACCTGTGCATTCCTGAAAACTAGAGACCTAGGGGAATCCAAGATGGGGTGACTTGTGGGTCTCGGACCAGGTTCTGTTACCCAGAATCCTTTGCAAACCTCAAAATGTGGCAAAAAAAACACATGTTCCTCACATTTCTGTGGCAGAAAGTTCTGGAATCTGAGAGGAGCCACAAATTTCCTTCCACCCAGCGTTCCCCCAAGTCTCCCGATAAAAATGATACCTCACTTGTGTGGGTAGGCCTAGCGCCCGTGACAGGAAACGCCCTAAAGCGCAACGTGGACACATCCAATTTTTTGAAAGAAAACTGAGGTGTTTTTTGCGAAGTGCCTACCTGTAGATTTTGGCCTCTAGCTCAGCCGGCACCTAAGGAAACCTGCCAAACCTGTGCATTTCTGAAAACTAGAGACCTAGGGGAATCCAAGATGGGGTGACTTGTGGAGCTGGGACCAGGTTCTGTTACCCAGAATCCTTTGCAAACCTCAAAATTTGGCTAAAAAAAACATGTTCCTCAAATTTCTGTGGCAGAAAGTTCTGGAATCTGAGAGGAGCCACAAATTTCCTTCCACCCAGCGTTCCCCCAAGTCTCCCGATAAAAATGATACCTCACTTGTGTGGGTAGGCCTAGCGCCCGCGACAGGAAACGCCCCAAAGCGCAACGTGGACACATCCAATTTTTTTAAAGAAAACAGAGGTGTTTTTTGCGAAGTGCCTACCTGTAGATTTTGGCCTCTAGCTCAGCCGGCACCTAGGGAAACCTACCAAACCTGGGCATTTCTGAAAACTAGAGACCTAGGGGAATCCAAGATGGGGTGACTTGTGGAGCTCGGACCAGGTTCTGTTACCCAGAATCCTTTGCAAACCTCAAAATTTGGCTAAAAAAACACATGTTCCTCAAATTTCTGTGGCAGAAAGTTCTGGAATCTGAGAGGAGCCACAAATTTCCTTCCACCCAGCCTTCCCCCAAGTCTCCCGATAAAAATGATACCTCACTTGTGTGGGTAGGCCTAGCGCCCGCGACAGGAAACGCCCCAAAGCGCAACATGGACACATCCAATTTTTTTAAAGAAAACTGAGGTGTTTTTTGCGAAGTGCCTACCCGTAGATTTTGGCCTCTAGTTCAGCCAGCACCTAAGGAAACCTACCAAACCTGTGCATTTCTGAAAACTAGAGACCTAGGGGAATCCAAGATGGCGTGACTTGTGGAGCTTGGACCAGGTTCTGTTACCCAGAATCCTTTGAAAACCTCAAAATTTGGCTAAAAAAACACATGTTCCTCAAATTTCTGTGGCAGAAAGTTCTGGAATCTGAGAGGAGCCACAAATTTCCTTCCACCCAGCGTTCCCCCAAGTCTCCCGATAAAAATGATACCTCACTTGTGTGGGTAGGCCTAGCGCCCGCGACAGGAAACTCCCCAAAGCGCAACGTGGACACATCCAATTTTTTGAAAGAAAACAGAGGTGTTTTTTGCGAAGTGCCTACCTGTAGATTTTGGCCTCTAGCTCAGCCGTCACCTAGGGAAACCTACCAAACCTGTGCATTTCTGAAAACTAGAGACCTAGGGGAATCCAAGATGGGGTGACTTGTGGAGCTCGGACCAGGTTCTGTTACCCAGAATCCTTTGCAAACCTCAAAATTTGGCTAAAAAAACACATGTTCCTCAAATTTCTGTGGCAGAAAGTTCTGGAATCTGAGAGGAGCCACAAATTTCCTTCCACCCAGCCTTCCCCCAAGTCTCCCGATAAAAATGATACCTCACTTGTGTGGGTAGGCCTAGCGCCCGCGACAGGAAACGCCCCAAAGCGCAACATGGACACATCCAATTTTTTTAAAGAAAACTGAGGTGTTTTTTGCGAAGTGCCTACCCGTAGATTTTGGCCTCTAGTTCAGCCGGCACCTAAGGAAACCTACCAAACCTGTGCATTTCTGAAAACTAGAGACCTAGGGGAATCCAAGATGGGGTGACTTGTGGAGCTCGGACCAGGTTCTGTTACCCAGAATCCTTTGAAAACCTCAAAATTTAACTAAAAAAACACATGTTCCTCAAATTTCTGTGGCAGAAAGTTCTGGAATCTGAGAGGAGCCACAAATTTCCTTCGACCCATCGTTCCCCCAAGTCTCCCGATAAAAAAGATACCTCACTTGTGTGGGTAGGCCTAGCGCCCGCGACAGGAAATGCCCCAAAGCGCAACGTGGACACATCCAAATTTTTGAAAGAAAACAGAGGTGTTTTTTGCGAAGTGCCTACCTGTAGATTTTGGCCTCTAGCTCAGCCGGCAACTAGGGAAACCTACCAAACCTGTGCATTTCTGAAAACTAGAGACCTAGGGGAATCCAAGATGGGGTGACTTGTGGGTCTCGGACCAGGTTCTGTTACCCAGAATCCTGTGCAAACCTCAAAATGTGGCAAAAAAAACACATGTTCCTCACATTTCTGTGGCAGAAAGTTCTGGAATCTGAGAGGAGCCACAAATTTCCTTCCACCCAGCGTTCCCCCAAGTCTCCCGATAAAAATGATACCTCACTTGTGTGGGTAGGCCTAGCGCCCGTGACAGGAAACGTCCTAAAGCGCAACGTGGACACATCCAATTTTTTGAAAGAAAACTGAGGTGTTTTTTGCGAAGTGCCTACCTGTAGATTTTGGCCTCTAGCTCACCCGGCACCTAAGGAAACCTGCCAAACCTGTGCATTTCTGAAAACTAGAGACCTAGGGGAATCCAAGATGGGGTGACTTGTGGAGCTGGGACCAGGTTCTGTTACCCAGAATCCTTTGCAAACCTCAAAATTAGGCTAAAAAAACACATGTTCCTCAAATTTCTGTGGCAGAAAGTTCTGGAATCTGAGAGGAGCCACAAATTTCCTTCCACCCAGCGTTCCCCCAAGTCTCCCGATAAAAATGATACCTCACTTGTGTGGGTAGGCCTCGCGCCCGCGACAGGAAACGCCCCAAAGCGCAACGTGGACACATCCAATTTTTTTAAAGAAAACAGAGGTGTTTTTTGCGAAGTGCCTACCTGTAGATTTTGGCCTCTAGCTCAGCCAGCACCTAGGGAAACCTACCAAACCTGTGCATTTCTGAAAACTAGAGACCTAGGGGAATCCAAGATGGGGTGACTTGTGGGTCTCGGACCAGGTTCTGTTACCCAGAATCCTGTGCAAACCTCAAAATGTGGCAAAAAAAACACATGTTCCTCACATTTCTGTGGCAGAAAGTTCTGGAATCTGAGAGGAGCCACAAATTTCCTTCCACCCAGCGTTCCCCCAAGTCTCCCGATAAAAATGATACCTCACTTGTGTGGGTAGGCCTAGCGCCCGTGACAGGAATCGCCCGAAAGCGCAACGTGGACACATCCAATTTTTTGAAAGAAAACTGAGGTGTTTTTTGCGAAGTGCCTACCTGTAGATTTTGCCCTCTAGCTCAGCCGGCACCTAAGGAAAGCTACCAAACCTGTGCATTTCTGAAAACTAGAGACCTAGGGGAATCCAAGATGGGGTGACTTGTGGAGCTCGGACCAGGTTCTGTTACCCAGAATCCTTTGCAAACCTCAAAATTTGGCTAAAAAAACACATGTTCCTCAAATTTCTGTGGCAGAAAGTTCTGGAATCTGAGAGGAGCCACAAATTTCCTTCCACCCAGCCTTCCCCCAAGTCTCCCGATAAAAATGATACCTCACTTGTGTGGGTAGGCCTAGCGCCCGCGACAGGAAACTCCCCAAAGCGCAACGTGGACACATCCAATTTTTTGAAAGAAAACAGAGATGTTTTTTGCGAAGTGCCTACCTGTAGATTTTGGCCTCTAGCTCAGCCGGCACCTAGGGAAACCTACCAAACCTGTGCATTTCTGAAAACTAGAGACCTAGGGGAATCCAAGATGGGGTGACTTGTGGGGCTCGGACCAGGTTCTGTTACCCAGAATCCTTTGCAAACCTCAAAATGTGGCTAAAAAAACACATGTTCCTCACATTTCTGTGGCAGAAAGTTCTGGAATCTGAGAGGAGCCACAAATTTCCTTCGACCCATCGTTCCCCCAAGTCTCCCGATAAAAATGATACCTCACTTGTGTGGGTAGGCCTAGCGCCCGCGTCAGGAAATGCCCCAAAGCGCAACGTGGACACATCCACATTTTTGAAAGAAAACAGAGGTGTTTTTTGCGAAGTGCCTACCTGTAGATTTTGGCCTCTAGCTCAGCCGGCAACTAGGGAAAGCTACCAAACCTGTGCATTTCTGAAAACTAGAGACCTAGGGGAATCCAAGATGGGGTGACTTGTGGGTCTCGAACCAGGTTCTGTTACCTAGAATCCTTTGCAAACCTCAAAATGTGGCAAAAAAAACACATGTTCCTCACATTTCTGTGGCAGAAAGTTCTGGAATCTGAGAGGAGCCACAAATTTCCTTCCACCCAGCGTTCCCCCAAGTCTCCCGATAAAAATGATACCTCACTTGTGTGGGTAGGCCTAGCGCCCGTGACAGGAAACGCCCTAAAGCGCAACGTGGACACATCCAATTTTTTGAAAGAAAACTGAGGTGTTTTTTGCGAAGTGCCTACCTGTAGATTTTGGCCTCTAGCTCAGCCGGCACCTAAGGAAACCTGCCAAACCTGTCCATTTCTGAAAACTAGAGACCTAGGGGAATCCATGATGGGGTGACTTGTGGAGCTGGGACCAGGTTCTGTTACCCAGAATCCTTTGCAAACCTCAAAATTTGGCTAAAAAAACACATGTTCCTCAAATTTCTGTGGCAGAAAGTTCTGGAATCTGAGAGGAGCCACAAATTTCCTTCCACCTAGCGTTCCCCCAAGTCTCCCGATAAAAATGATACCTCACTTGTGTGGGTAGGCATAGCGCCCGCGACAGGAAACGCCCCAAAGCGCAACGTGGACACATCCAATTTTTTTCAAGAAAACAGAGGTGTTTTTTGCGAAGTGCCTACCTGTAGATTTTGGCCTCTAGCTCAGCCGGCACCTAGGGAAACCTACCAAACCTGTGCATTTCTGAAAACTAGAGACCTAGGGGAATCCAAGATGGGGTGACTTGTGGGTCTCGGACCAGGTTCTGTTACCCAGAATCCTTTGCAAACCTCAAAATTTAGCAAAAAAAACACATGTTCCTCACATTTCTGTGGCAGAAAGTTCTGGAATCTGAGAGGAGCCACAAATTTCCTTCCACCCAGCGTTCCCCCAAGTCTCCCGATAAAAATGATACCTCACTTGTGTGGGTAGGCCTAGCGCCCGCGACAGGAAACACCCTAAAGCGCAACGTGGACACATCCAATTTTTTGAAAGAAAACTGAGGTGTTTTTTCAGAAGTGCCTACCTGTAGATTTTGCCCTCTAGCTCAGCCAGCACCTAAGGAAACCTACCAAACCTGTGCATTTCTGAAAACTAGAGACCTAGGGGAATCCAAGATGGGGTGACTTGTGGAGCTCGGACCAGGTTCTGTTACCCAGAATCCTTTGCAAACCTCAAAATTTGGCTAAAAAAACACATGTTCCTCAAATTTATGTGGCAGAAAGTTCTGGAATCTGAGAGGAGCCACAAATTTCCTTCCACCCAGCGTTCCCCCAAGTCTCCTGATAAAAATGATACCTCACTTGTGTGGGTAGGCCTAGCGCCAGCGACAGGAAACTCCCCAAAGCGCAATGTGGACACATCCAATTTTTTGAAAGAAAACAAAGGTGTTTTTTGCGAAGTGCCTAACTGTAGATTTTGGCCTCTAGCTCAGCCGGCACCTAGGGAAACCTACCAAACCTGTGCATTTCTGAAAACTAGAGACCTAGGGGAATCCAAGATGGGGTGACTTGTGGGTCTCGGACCAGGTTCTGTTACCCAGAATCCTTTGCAAACCTCAAAATTTGGCAAAAAAAACACATGTTCCTCACATTTCTGTGGCAGAAAGTTCTGGAATCTGAGAGGAGCCACAAATTTCCTTCCACAAAGTGTTCCCCCAAGTCTCCCGATAAAAATGATACCTCACTTGTGTGGGTAGGCCTAGCGCCCGCGACAGGAAACGCCCTAAAGCGCAACGTGGACACATCCAATTTTTTGAAAGAAAACTGAGGTGTTTTTTGAGAAGTGCCTACCTGTAGATTTTGGCCTCTAGTTCAGCCGGCACCTAAGGAAACCTACCAAACCTGGGCATTTCTGAAAACTAGAGACCTAGGGGAATCCAAGATGGGGTGACTTGTGGAGCTCGGACCAGGTTCTGTTACCCAGAATCCTTTGCAAACCTCAAAATTTGGCTAAAAAAACACATGTTCCTCAAATTTCTGTGGCAGAAAGTTCTGGAATCTGAGAGGAGCCACAAATTTCCTTCCACCCAGCCTTCCCCCAAGTCTCCCGATAAAAATGATACCTCACTTGTGTGGGTAGGCCTAGCGCCCGCGACAGGAAACGCCCCAAAGCGCAACATGGACACATCCAATTTTTTTAAAGAAAACTGAGGTGTTTTTTGCGAAGTGCCTACCCGTAGATTTTGGCCTCTAGTTCAGCCAGCACCTAAGGAAACCTACCAAACCTGTGCATTTCTGAAAACTAGAGACCTAGGGGAATCCAAGATGGCGTGACTTGTGGAGCTTGGACCAGGTTCTGTTACCCAGAATCCTTTGAAAACCTCAAAATTTGGCTAAAAAAACACATGTTCCTCAAATTTCTGTGGCAGAAAGTTCTGGAATCTGAGAGGAGCCACAAATTTCCTTCCACCCAGCGTTCCCCCAAGTCTCCCGATAAAAATGATACCTCACTTGTGTGGGTAGGCCTAGCGCCCGCGACAGGAAACTCCCCAAAGCGCAACGTGGACACATCCAATTTTTTGAAAGAAAACAGAGGTGTTTTTTGCGAAGTGCCTACCTGTAGATTTTGGCCTCTAGCTCAGCCGTCACCTAGGGAAACCTACCAAACCTGTGCATTTCTGAAAACTAGAGACCTAGGGGAATCCAAGATGGGGTGACTTGTGGAGCTCGGACCAGGTTCTGTTACCCAGAATCCTTTGCAAACCTCAAAATTTGGCTAAAAAAACACATGTTCCTCAAATTTCTGTGGCAGAAAGTTCTGGAATCTGAGAGGAGCCACAAATTTCCTTCCACCCAGCCTTCCCCCAAGTCTCCCGATAAAAATGATACCTCACTTGTGTGGGTAGGCCTAGCGCCCGCGACAGGAAACGCCCCAAAGCGCAACATGGACACATCCAATTTTTTTAAAGAAAACTGAGGTGTTTTTTGCGAAGTGCCTACCCGTAGATTTTGGCCTCTAGTTCAGCCGGCACCTAAGGAAACCTACCAAACCTGTGCATTTCTGAAAACTAGAGACCTAGGGGAATCCAAGATGGGGTGACTTGTGGAGCTCGGACCAGGTTCTGTTACCCAGAATCCTTTGAAAACCTCAAAATTTAACTAAAAAAACACATGTTCCTCAAATTTCTGTGGCAGAAAGTTCTGGAATCTGAGAGGAGCCACAAATTTCCTTCGACCCATCGTTCCCCCAAGTCTCCCGATAAAAAAGATACCTCACTTGTGTGGGTAGGCCTAGCGCCCGCGACAGGAAATGCCCCAAAGCGCAACGTGGACACATCCAAATTTTTGAAAGAAAACAGAGGTGTTTTTTGCGAAGTGCCTACCTGTAGATTTTGGCCTCTAGCTCAGCCGGCAACTAGGGAAACCTACCAAACCTGTGCATTTCTGAAAACTAGAGACCTAGGGGAATCCAAGATGGGGTGACTTGTGGGTCTCGGACCAGGTTCTGTTACCCAGAATCCTGTGCAAACCTCAAAATGTGGCAAAAAAAACACATGTTCCTCACATTTCTGTGGCAGAAAGTTCTGGAATCTGAGAGGAGCCACAAATTTCCTTCCACCCAGCGTTCCCCCAAGTCTCCCGATAAAAATGATACCTCACTTGTGTGGGTAGGCCTAGCGCCCGTGACAGGAAACGTCCTAAAGCGCAACGTGGACACATCCAATTTTTTGAAAGAAAACTGAGGTGTTTTTTGCGAAGTGCCTACCTGTAGATTTTGGCCTCTAGCTCACCCGGCACCTAAGGAAACCTGCCAAACCTGTGCATTTCTGAAAACTAGAGACCTAGGGGAATCCAAGATGGGGTGACTTGTGGAGCTGGGACCAGGTTCTGTTACCCAGAATCCTTTGCAAACCTCAAAATTAGGCTAAAAAAACACATGTTCCTCAAATTTCTGTGGCAGAAAGTTCTGGAATCTGAGAGGAGCCACAAATTTCCTTCCACCCAGCGTTCCCCCAAGTCTCCCGATAAAAATGATACCTCACTTGTGTGGGTAGGCCTCGCGCCCGCGACAGGAAACGCCCCAAAGCGCAACGTGGACACATCCAATTTTTTTAAAGAAAACAGAGGTGTTTTTTGCGAAGTGCCTACCTGTAGATTTTGGCCTCTAGCTCAGCCAGCACCTAGGGAAACCTACCAAACCTGTGCATTTCTGAAAACTAGAGACCTAGGGGAATCCAAGATGGGGTGACTTGTGGGTCTCGGACCAGGTTCTGTTACCCAGAATCCTGTGCAAACCTCAAAATGTGGCAAAAAAAACACATGTTCCTCACATTTCTGTGGCAGAAAGTTCTGGAATCTGAGAGGAGCCACAAATTTCCTTCCACCCAGCGTTCCCCCAAGTCTCCCGATAAAAATGATACCTCACTTGTGTGGGTAGGCCTAGCGCCCGTGACAGGAATCGCCCGAAAGCGCAACGTGGACACATCCAATTTTTTGAAAGAAAACTGAGGTGTTTTTTGCGAAGTGCCTACCTGTAGATTTTGCCCTCTAGCTCAGCCGGCACCTAAGGAAAGCTACCAAACCTGTGCATTTCTGAAAACTAGAGACCTAGGGGAATCCAAGATGGGGTGACTTGTGGAGCTCGGACCAGGTTCTGTTACCCAGAATCCTTTGCAAACCTCAAAATTTGGCTAAAAAAACACATGTTCCTCAAATTTCTGTGGCAGAAAGTTCTGGAATCTGAGAGGAGCCACAAATTTCCTTCCACCCAGCCTTCCCCCAAGTCTCCCGATAAAAATGATACCTCACTTGTGTGGGTAGGCCTAGCGCCCGCGACAGGAAACTCCCCAAAGCGCAACGTGGACACATCCAATTTTTTGAAAGAAAACAGAGATGTTTTTTGCGAAGTGCCTACCTGTAGATTTTGGCCTCTAGCTCAGCCGGCACCTAGGGAAACCTACCAAACCTGTGCATTTCTGAAAACTAGAGACCTAGGGGAATCCAAGATGGGGTGACTTGTGGGGCTCGGACCAGGTTCTGTTACCCAGAATCCTTTGCAAACCTCAAAATGTGGCTAAAAAAACACATGTTCCTCACATTTCTGTGGCAGAAAGTTCTGGAATCTGAGAGGAGCCACAAATTTCCTTCGACCCATCGTTCCCCCAAGTCTCCCGATAAAAATGATACCTCACTTGTGTGGGTAGGCCTAGCGCCCGCGTCAGGAAATGCCCCAAAGCGCAACGTGGACACATCCACATTTTTGAAAGAAAACAGAGGTGTTTTTTGCGAAGTGCCTACCTGTAGATTTTGGCCTCTAGCTCAGCCGGCAACTAGGGAAAGCTACCAAACCTGTGCATTTCTGAAAACTAGAGACCTAGGGGAATCCAAGATGGGGTGACTTGTGGGTCTCGAACCAGGTTCTGTTACCTAGAATCCTTTGCAAACCTCAAAATGTGGCAAAAAAAACACATGTTCCTCACATTTCTGTGGCAGAAAGTTCTGGAATCTGAGAGGAGCCACAAATTTCCTTCCACCCAGCGTTCCCCCAAGTCTCCCGATAAAAATGATACCTCACTTGTGTGGGTAGGCCTAGCGCCCGTGACAGGAAACGCCCTAAAGCGCAACGTGGACACATCCAATTTTTTGAAAGAAAACTGAGGTGTTTTTTGCGAAGTGCCTACCTGTAGATTTTGGCCTCTAGCTCAGCCGGCACCTAAGGAAACCTGCCAAACCTGTCCATTTCTGAAAACTAGAGACCTAGGGGAATCCATGATGGGGTGACTTGTGGAGCTGGGACCAGGTTCTGTTACCCAGAATCCTTTGCAAACCTCAAAATTTGGCTAAAAAAACACATGTTCCTCAAATTTCTGTGGCAGAAAGTTCTGGAATCTGAGAGGAGCCACAAATTTCCTTCCACCTAGCGTTCCCCCAAGTCTCCCGATAAAAATGATACCTCACTTGTGTGGGTAGGCATAGCGCCCGCGACAGGAAACGCCCCAAAGCGCAACGTGGACACATCCAATTTTTTTCAAGAAAACAGAGGTGTTTTTTGCGAAGTGCCTACCTGTAGATTTTGGCCTCTAGCTCAGCCGGCACCTAGGGAAACCTACCAAACCTGTGCATTTCTGAAAACTAGAGACCTAGGGGAATCCAAGATGGGGTGACTTGTGGGTCTCGGACCAGGTTCTGTTACCCAGAATCCTTTGCAAACCTCAAAATTTAGCAAAAAAAACACATGTTCCTCACATTTCTGTGGCAGAAAGTTCTGGAATCTGAGAGGAGCCACAAATTTCCTTCCACCCAGCGTTCCCCCAAGTCTCCCGATAAAAATGATACCTCACTTGTGTGGGTAGGCCTAGCGCCCGCGACAGGAAACACCCTAAAGCGCAACGTGGACACATCCAATTTTTTGAAAGAAAACTGAGGTGTTTTTTCAGAAGTGCCTACCTGTAGATTTTGCCCTCTAGCTCAGCCAGCACCTAAGGAAACCTACCAAACCTGTGCATTTCTGAAAACTAGAGACCTAGGGGAATCCAAGATGGGGTGACTTGTGGAGCTCGGACCAGGTTCTGTTACCCAGAATCCTTTGCAAACCTCAAAATTTGGCTAAAAAAACACATGTTCCTCAAATTTATGTGGCAGAAAGTTCTGGAATCTGAGAGGAGCCACAAATTTCCTTCCACCCAGCGTTCCCCCAAGTCTCCTGATAAAAATGATACCTCACTTGTGTGGGTAGGCCTAGCGCCAGCGACAGGAAACTCCCCAAAGCGCAATGTGGACACATCCAATTTTTTGAAAGAAAACAAAGGTGTTTTTTGCGAAGTGCCTAACTGTAGATTTTGGCCTCTAGCTCAGCCGGCACCTAGGGAAACCTACCAAACCTGTGCATTTCTGAAAACTAGAGACCTAGGGGAATCCAAGATGGGGTGACTTGTGGGTCTCGGACCAGGTTCTGTTACCCAGAATCCTTTGCAAACCTCAAAATTTGGCAAAAAAAAACACATGTTCCTCACATTTCTGTGGCAGAAAGTTCTGGAATCTGAGAGGAGCCACAAATTTCCTTCCACAAAGTGTTCCCCCAAGTCTCCCGATAAAAATGATACCTCACTTGTGTGGGTAGGCCTAGCGCCCGCGACAGGAAACGCCCTAAAGCGCAACGTGGACACATCCAATTTTTTGAAAGAAAACTGAGGTGTTTTTTGAGAAGTGCCTACCTGTAGATTTTGGCCTCTAGTTCAGCCGGCACCTAAGGAAACCTACCAAACCTGTGCATTTCTGAAAACTAGAGACCTAGGGGAATCCAAGATGGGGTGACTTGTGGAGCTCGGACCAGGTTCTGTTACCCAGAATCCTTTGCAAACCTCAAAATTTGGCTAAAAAAACACATGTTCCTCAAATTTCTGTGGCAGAAAGTTCTGGAATCTGAGAGGAGCCACAAATTTCCTTCCACCCAGCGTTCCCCCAAGTCTCCCGATAAAAATGATACCTCACTTGTGTGGGTAGGCCTAGCGCCCGCGACAGGAAACTTCCCAAAGCGCAACGTGGACACATCCAATTTTTTGAAAGAAAACAGAGGTGTTTTTTGCGAAGTGCCTACCTGTAGATTTTGGCCTCTAGCTCAGCCGGCACCTAGGGAAACCTACCAAACCTGTGCATTTCTGAAAACTAGAGACCTAGGGGAATCCAAGATGGGGTGACTTGTGGGTCTCCGACCAGGTTCTGTTACCCAGAATCCTTTGCAAACCTCAAAATTTGGCAAAAAAAACACATGTTCCTCACATTTCTGTGGCAGAAAGTTCTGGAATCTGAGAGGAGCCACAAATTTCCTTCCACCCAGCGTTCCCCCAAGTCTCCCGATAAAAATGATACCTCACTTGTGTGGGTAGGCCTAGCGCCCGCGACAGGAAACACCCTAAAGCGCAACGTGGACACATCCAATTTTTTGAAAGAAAACTGAGGTGTTTTTTCCGAAGTGCCTACCTGTAGATTTTGCCCTCTAGCTCAGCCAGCACCTAAGGAAACCTACCAAACCTGTGCATTTCTGAAAACTAGAGACCTAGGGGAATCCAAGATGGGGTGACTTGTGGAGCTCGGACCAGGTTCTGTTACCCAGAATCCTTTGCAAACCTCAAAATTTGGCTAAAAAAACACATGTTCCTCAAATTTCTGTGGCAGAAAGTTCTGGAATCTGAGAGGAGCCACAAATTTCCTTCCACCCAGTGTTCCCCCAAGTCTCCCGATAAAAATGATACCTCACTTGTGTGGGTAGGCCTAGCGCCCGCGACAGGAAACGCCCTAAAGCGCAACGTGGACACATCCAATTTTTTGAAAGAAAACTGAGGTGTTTTTTGCGAAGTGCCTACCTGTAGATTTTGGCCTCTAGTTCAGCCGGCACCTAAGGAAACCTACCAAACCTGTGCATTTCTGAAAACTAGAGACCTAGGGGAATCCAAGATGGGGTGACTTGTGGAGCTCGGACCAGGTTCTGTTACCCAGAATCCTTTGCAAACCTCATGTTCCTCAAATTTCTGTGGCAGAAAGTTCTGGAATCTGAGAGGAGCCACAAATTTCCTTCCACCCAGCGTTCCCCCAAGTCTCCCGATAAAAATTATACCTCACTTGTGTAGGTAGGCCTAGCGCCCGCGACAGGAAACTCCCCAAAACGCAACGTGGACACATCCAATTTTTTGAAAGAAAACAGAGGTGTTTTTTGCGAAGTGCCTACCTGTAGATTTTGGCCTCTAGCTCAGCCGGCACCTAGGGAAACCTACCAAACCTGTGCATTTCTGAAAATTGGAGACCTAGGAGAATCCAAGATGGGGTGACTTGTGGGTCTCGGACCAGGTTCTGTTACCCAGAATCCTTTGCAAACCTCAAAATGTGGCCAAAAAAACACATGTTCCTCACATTTCAGTGGCAGAAAGTCCTGGAATCTGAGAGGAGCCACAAATTTCCTTCCACCCAGCGTTCCCCCAAGTCTCCCGATAAAAATGATACCTCACTTGTGTGGGTAGGCCTAGCGCCCGCGACAGGAAACTCCCCAAAGCGCAACGTGGACACATCCAATTTTTTGAAAGAAAACAGAGGTGTTTTTTGCGAAGTGCCTACCTGTAGATTTTGGCCTCTAGCTCAGCCGGCACCTAAGGAAACCTGCCAAACCTGTCCATTTCTGAAAACTAGAGACCTAGGGGAATCCATGATGGGGTGACTTGTGGAGCTGGGACCAGGTTCTGTTACCCAGAATCCTTTGCAAACCTCAAAATTTGGCTAAAAAAACACATGTTCCTCAAATTTCTGTGGCAGAAAGTTCTGGAATCTGAGAGGAGCCACAAATTTCCTTCCACCCAGCGTTCCCCCAAGTCTCCCGATAAAAATGATACCTCACTTGTGTGGGTAGGCCTAGCGCCCGCGACAGGAAACGCCCCAAAGCGCAACGTGGACACATCCACATTTTTTAAAGAAAACACAGGTGTTTTTTGCGAAGTGCCTACCTGTAGATTTTGGCCTCTAGCTCAGCCGGCACCTAGGGAAACCTACCAAACCTGTGCATTTCTGAAAACTAGAGACCTAGGGGAATCCAAGATGGGGTGAGTTGTGGGGCTCGGACCAGGTTCTGTTACCCAGAATCCTTTGCAAACCTCAAAATTTGGCAAAAAAAACACATGTTCCTCACATTTCTGTGGCAGAAAGTTCTGGAATCTGAGAGGAGCCACAAATTTCCTTCCACCCAGCGTTCCCCCAAGTCTCCCGATAAAAATGATACCTCACTTGTGTGGGTAGGCCTAGCGCCCGCGACAGGAAACACCCTAAAGCGCAACGTGGACACATCCAATTTTTTGAAAGAAAACTGAGGTGTTTTTTCCGAAGTGCCTACCTGTAGATTTTGCCCTCTAGCTCAGCCAGCACCTAAGGAAACCTACCAAACCTGTGCATTTCTGAAAACTAGAGACCTAGGGGAATCCAAGATGGGGTGACTTGTGGAGCTCGGACCAGGTTCTGTTACCCAGAATCCTTTGCAAACCTCAAAATTTGGCTAAAAAAACACATGTTCCTCAAATTTCTGTGGCAGAAAGTTCTGGAATCTGAGAGGAGCCACAAATTTCCTTCCACCCAGTGTTCCCCCAAGTCTCCCGATAAAAATGATACCTCACTTGTGTGGGTAGGCCTAGCGCCCGCGACAGGAAACGCCCTAAAGCGCAACGTGGACACATCCAATTTTTTGAAAGAAAACTGAGGTGTTTTTTGCGAAGTGCCTACCTGTAGATTTTGGCCTCTAGTTCAGCCGGCACCTAAGGAAACCTACCAAACCTGTGCATTTCTGAAAACTAGAGACCTAGGGGAATCCAAGATGGGGTGACTTGTGGAGCTCGGACCAGGTTCTGTTACCCAGAATCCTTTGCAAACCTCATGTTCCTCAAATTTCTGTGGCAGAAAGTTCTGGAATCTGAGAGGAGCCACAAATTTCCTTCCACCCAGCGTTCCCCCAAGTCTCCCGATAAAAATTATACCTCACTTGTGTAGGTAGGCCTAGCGCCCGCGACAGGAAACTCCCCAAAACGCAACGTGGACACATCCAATTTTTTGAAAGAAAACAGAGGTGTTTTTTGCGAAGTGCCTACCTGTAGATTTTGGCCTCTAGCTCAGCCGGCACCTAGGGAAACCTACCAAACCTGTGCATTTCTGAAAATTGGAGACCTAGGAGAATCCAAGATGGGGTGACTTGTGGGTCTCGGACCAGGTTCTGTTACCCAGAATCCTTTGCAAACCTCAAAATGTGGCCAAAAAAACACATGTTCCTCACATTTCAGTGGCAGAAAGTCCTGGAATCTGAGAGGAGCCACAAATTTCCTTCCACCCAGCGTTCCCCCAAGTCTCCCGATAAAAATGATACCTCACTTGTGTGGGTAGGCCTAGCGCCCGCGACAGGAAACTCCCCAAAGCGCAACGTGGACACATCCAATTTTTTGAAAGAAAACAGAGGTGTTTTTTGCGAAGTGCCTACCTGTAGATTTTGGCCTCTAGCTCAGCCGGCACCTAAGGAAACCTGCCAAACCTGTCCATTTCTGAAAACTAGAGACCTAGGGGAATCCATGATGGGGTGACTTGTGGAGCTGGGACCAGGTTCTGTTACCCAGAATCCTTTGCAAACCTCAAAATTTGGCTAAAAAAACACATGTTCCTCAAATTTCTGTGGCAGAAAGTTCTGGAATCTGAGAGGAGCCACAAATTTCCTTCCACCCAGCGTTCCCCCAAGTCTCCCGATAAAAATGATACCTCACTTGTGTGGGTAGGCCTAGCGCCCGCGACAGGAAACGCCCCAAAGCGCAACGTGGACACATCCACATTTTTTAAAGAAAACACAGGTGTTTTTTGCGAAGTGCCTACCTGTAGATTTTGGCCTCTAGCTCAGCCGGCACCTAGGGAAACCTACCAAACCTGTGCATTTCTGAAAACTAGAGACCTAGGGGAATCCAAGATGGGGTGACGTGTGGGTCTCGGACCAGGTTCTGTTACCCAGAATCCTTTGCAAACCTCAAAATTTGGCAAAAAAAACACATGTTCCTCACATTTCTGTGGCAGAAAGTTCTGGAATCTGAGAGGAGCCACAAATTTCCTTCCACCCAGCGTTCCCCCAAGTCTCCTGATAAAAATGATACCTCACTTGTGTGGGTAGGCCTAGCGCCCGCGACAGGAATCGCCCTAAAGCGCAACGTGGACACATCCAATTTTTTGAAAGAAAACTGAGGTGTTTTTTGCGAAGTGCCTACCTGTAGATTTTGCCCTCTAGCTCAGCCGGCACCTAAGGAAACCTGCCAAACCTGTGCATTTCTGAAAACTAGAGACCTAGGGGAATCCATGATGGGGTGACTTGTGGAGCTGGGACCAGGTTCTGTTACCCAGAATCCTTTGCAAACCTCAAAATTTGGCTAAAAAAACACATGTTCCTCAAATTTCTGTGGCAGAAAGATCTGGAATCTGAGAGGAGCCACAAATTTCCTTCCACCCAGCGTTCCCCCAAGTCTCCCGATAAAAATGATACCTCACTTGTGTGGGTAGGCATAGCGCCCGCGACAGGAAACGCCCCAAAGCGCAACGTGGACACATCCAATTTTTTTAAAGAAAACAGAGGTGTTTTTTGCGAAGTGCCTACCTGTAGATTTTGGCCTCTAGCTCAGCCGGCACCTAGGGAAACCTACCAAACCTGTGCATTTCTGAAAACTAGAGACCTAGGGGAATCCAAGATGGGGTGACTTGTGGGTCTCGGACCAGGTTCTGTTACCCAGAATCCTTTGCAAACCTCAAAATTTGGAAAAAAAAACACATGTTCCTCACATTTCTGTGGCAGAAAGTTCTGGAATCTGAGAGGAGCCACAAATTTCCTTCCACCCAGCGTTCCCCCAAGTCTCCCGATAAAAATGATACCTCACTTGTGTGGGTAGGCCTAGCGCCCGCGACAGGAAACACCCTAAAGCGCAACGTGGACACATCCAATTTTTTGAAAGAAAACTGAGGTGTTTTTTCCGAAGTGCCTACCTGTAGATTTTGCCCTCTAGCTCAGCCAGCACCTAAGGAAACCTACCAAACCTGTGCATTTCTGAAAACTAGAGACCTAGGGGAATCCAAGATGGGGTGACTTGTGGAGCTCGGACCAGGTTCTGTTACCCAGAATCCTTTGCAAACCTCAAAATTTGGCTAAAAAAACACATGTTCCTCAAATTTATGTGGCAGAAAGTTCTGGAATCTGAGAGGAGCCACAAATTTCCTTCCACCCAGCGTTCCCCCAAGTCTCCCGATAAAAATGATACCTCACTTGTGTGGGTAGGCCTAGCGCCAGCGACAGGAAACTCCCCAAAGCGCAATGTGGACACATCCAATTTTTTTAAAGAAAACAGAGGTGTTTTTTGCGAAGTGCCTACCTGTAGATTTTGGCCTCTAGCTCAGCCGGCACCTAGGGAAACCTACCAAACCTGTGCATTTCTGAAAACTAGAGACCTAGGGGAATCCAAGATGGGGTGACTTGTGGGTCTCGGACCAGGTTCTGTTACCCAGAATCCTTTGCAAACCTCAAAATTTGGCAAAAAAAACACATGTTCCTCACATTTCTGTGGCAGAAAGTTCTGGAATCTGAGAGGAGCCACAAATTTCCTTCCACCCAGTGTTCCCCCAAGTCTCCCGATAAAAATGATACCTCACTTGTGTGGGTAGGCATAGCGCCCGCGACAGGAAACGCCCCAAAGCGCAACGTGGACACATCCAATTTTTTTAAGGAAAACAGAGGTGTTTTTTGCGAAGTGCCTACCTGTAGATTTTGGCCTCTAGCTCAGCCGGCACCTAGGGAAACCTACCAAACCTGTGCATTTCTGAAAACTAGAGACCTAGGGGAATCCAAGATGGGGTGACTTGTGGGTCTCGGACCAGGTTCTGTTACCCAGAATCCTTTGCAAACCTCAAAATTTGGCAAAAAAAACACATGTTCCTCACATTTCTGTGGCAGAAAGTTCTGGAATCTGAGAGGAGCCACAAATTTCCTTCCACCCAGCGTTCCCCCAAGTCTCCCGATAAAAATGATACCTCACTTGTGTGGGTAGGCCTAGCGCCCGCGACAGCAAACACCCTAAAGCGCAACGTGGACACATCCAATTTTTTGAAAGAAAACTGAGGTGTTTTTTCCGAAGTGCCTACCTGTAGATTTTGCCCTCTAGCTCAGCAAGCACCTAAGGAAACCTACCAAACCTGTGCATTTCTGAAAACTAGAGACCTAGGGGAATCCAAGATGGCGTGACTTGTGGAGCTCGGACCAGGTTCTGTTACCCAGAATCCTTTGCAAACCTCAAAATTTGGCTAAAAAAACACATGTTCCTCAAATTTATGTGGCAGAAAGTTCTGGAATCTGAGAGGAGCCACAAATTTCCTTCCACCCAGCGTTCCCCCAAGTCTCCTGATAAAAATGATACCTCACTTGTGTGGGTAGGCCTAGCGCCAGCGACAGGAAACTCCCCAAAGCGCAATGTGGACACATCCAATTTTTTGAAAGAAAACAGATGTGTTTTTTGCGAAGTGCCTACCTGTAGATTTTGGCCTCTAGCTCAGCCGGCACCTAGGGAAACCTACCAAACCTGTGCATTTCTGAAAACTAGAGACCTAGGGGAATCCAAGATGGGGTGACTTGTGGGTCTCGGACCAGGTTCTGTTACCCAGAATCCTTTGCAAACCTCAAAATTTGGCAAAAAAAACACATGTTCCTCACATTTCTGTGGCAGAAAGTTCTGGAATCTGAGAGGAGCCACAAATTTCCTTCCACCCAGTGTTCCCCCAAGTCTCCCGATAAAAATGATACCTCACTTGTGTGGGTAGGCCTAGCGCCCGCGACAGGAAACGCCCTAAAGCGCAACGTGGACACATCCAATTTTTTGAAAGAAAACTGAGGTGTTTTTTGCGAAGTGCCTACCTGTAGATTTTGGCCTCTAGTTCAGCCGGCACCTAAGGAAACCTACCAAACCTGTGCATTTCTGAAAACTAGAGACCTAGGGGAATCCAAGATGGGGTGACTTGTGGAGCTCGGACCAGGTTCTGTTACCCAGAATCCTTTGCAAACCTCAAAATTTGGCTAAAAAAACACATGTTCCTCAAATTTCTGTGGCAGAAAGTTCTGGAATCTGAGAGGAGCCACAAATTTCCTTCCACCCAGCGTTCCCCCAAGTCTCCCGATAAAAATGATACCTCACTTGTGTGGGTAGGCCTAGCGCCCGCGACAGGAAACTCCCCAAAGCGCAACGTGGACACATCCAATTTTTTGAAAGAAAACAGAGGTGTTTTTTTTGAAGTGCCTACCTGTAGGTTTTGGCCTCTAGCTCAGCCGGCACCTAGGGAAACCTACCAAATCTGTGCATTTCTGAAAACTAGAGACCTAGGGGAATCCAAGATGGGGTGACTTGTGGGGCTCGGACCAGGTTCTGTTACCCAGAATCCTTTGCAAACCTCAAAATTTGGCTAAAAAAACACATGTTCCTCACATTTCTGTGGCAGAAAGTTCTAGAATCTGAGAGGAGCCACAAATTTCCTTCCACCCAGCGTTCCCCCAAGTCTCCCGATAAAAATGATACCTCACTTGTGTGGGTAGGCCTAGCGCCCGCGACAGGAAACGCCCCAAAGCGCAACGTGGACACATCCACATTTTTTAAAGAAAACACAGGTGTTTTTTGCGAAGTGCCTACCTGTAGATTTTGGCCTCTAGCTCAGCCGGCACCTAGGGAAACCTACCAAACCTGTGCATTTCTGAAAACTAGAGACCTAGGGGAATCCAAGATGGGGTGACTTGTGGGTCTCGGACCAGGTTCTGTTACCCAGAATCCTTTGCAAACCTCAAAATTTGGCAAAAAAAACACATGTTCCTCACATTTCTGTGGCAGAAAGTTCTGGAATCTGAGAGGAGCCACAAATTTCCTTCCACCCAGCGTTCCCCCAAGTCTCCCGATAAAAATGATACCTCACTTGTGTGGGTAGGCCTAGCGCCCGCGACAGGAAACGCCCTAAAGCGCAACGTGGACACATCCAATTTTTTGAAAGAAAACTGAGGTGTTTTTTGCGAAGTGCCTACCTGTAGATTTTGGCCTCTAGTTCAGCCGGCACCTAAGGAAACCTACCAAACCTGTGCATTTCTGAAAACTAGAGACCTAGGGGAATCCAAGATGGGGTGACTTGTGGAGCTCGGACCAGGTTCTGTTACCCAGAATCCTTTGCAAACCTCAAAATTTGGCTAAAAAAACACATGTTCCTCAAATTTCTGTGGCAGAAAGTTCTGGAATCTGAGAGGAGCCACAAATTTCCTTCCACCTAGCGTTCCCCCAAGTCTCCCGATAAAAATGATACCTCACTTGTGTGGGTAGGCCTAGCGCCCGCGACAGGAAACTCCCCAAAGCGCAACGTGGACACATCCAATTTTTTGAAAGAAAACAGAGGTGTTTTTTGCGAAGTGCCTACCTGTAGGTTTTGGCCTCTAGCTCAGCCGGCACCTAGGGAAACCTACCAAACCTGTGCATTTCTGAAAACTAGAGACCTAGGGGAATCCAAGATGGGGTGACTTGTGGGGCTCGGACCAGGTTCTGTTACCCAGAATCCTTTGCAAACCTCAAAATGTGGCTAAAAAAACACATGTTCCTCACATTTCTGTGGCAGAAAGTTCTGGAATCTGAGAGGAGCCACAAATTTCCTTCCACCCAGCGTTCCCCCAAGTCTCCTGATAAAAATGATACCTCACTTGTGTGGGTAGGCCTAGCGCCCGCGACAGGAAACTCCCCAAAGCGCAACGTGGACACATCCAATTTTTTGAAAGAAAACAGAGGTGTTTTTTGCGAAGTGCCTACCTGTAGATTTTGGCCTCTAGCTCAGCCGGCACCTAGGGAAACCTACCAAACCTGTGCATTTCTGAAAACTAGAGGCCTAGGGGAATCCAAGATGGGGTGACTTGTGGGTCTCGGACCAGGTTCTGTTACCCAGAATCCTTTGCAAACTTCAAAATTTGGCAAAAAAAACACATGTTCCTCACATTTCTGTGGCAGAAAGTTCTGGAATCTGAGAGGAGCCACAAATTTCCTTCCACCCAGCGTTCCCCCAAGTCTCCCGATAAAAATGATACCTCACTTGGGTGGGTAGGCCTAGCGCCCGCGACAGGAAACACCCTAAAGCGCAACGTGGACACATCCAATTTTTTGAAAGAAAACTGAGGTGTTTTTTCCGAAGTGCCTACCTGTAGATTTTGCCCTCTTGCTCAGCCAGCACCTAAGGAAACCTACCAAACCTGTGCATTTCTGAAAACTAGAGACCTAGGGGAATCCAAGATGGGGTGACTTGTGGAGCTCGGACCAGGTTCTGTTACCCAGAATCCTTTGCAAACCTCAAAATTTGGCTAAAAAAACACATGTTCCTCAAATTTATGTGGCAGAAAGTTCTGGAATCTGAGAGGAGCCACAAATTTCCTTCCACCCAGCGTTCCCCCAAGTCTCCCGATAAAAATGATACCTCACTTGTGTGGGTAGGCCTAGCGCCAGCGACAGGAAACTCCCCAAAGCGCAATGTGGACACATCCAATTTTTTGAAAGAAAACAGAGGTGTTTTTTGCGAAGTGCCTACCTGTAGATTTTGGCCTCCAGCTCAGCCGGCACCTAGGGAAACCTACCAAACCTGTGCATTTCTGAAAACTAGAGACCTAGGGGAATCCAAGATGGGGTGACTTGTGGGTCTCGGACCAGGTTCTGTTACCCAGAATCCTTTGCAAACCTCAAAATTTGGCAAAAAAAACACATGTTCCTCATATTTCTGTGGCAGAAAGTTCTGGAATCTGAGAGGAGCCACAAATTTCCTTCCACCCAGTGTTCCCCCAAGTCTCCCGATAAAAATGATACCTCACTTGTGTGGGTAGGCCTAGCGCCCGTGACAGGAAACGCCCTAAAGCGCAACGTGGACACATCCAATTTTTTGAAAGAAAACTGAGGTGTTTTTTGCGAAGTGCCTACCTGTAGATTTTGGCCTCTAGTTCAGCCGGCACCTAAGGAAACCTACCAAACCTGTGCATTTCTGAAAACTAGAGACCTAGGGGAATCCAAGATGGGGTGACTTGTGGAGCTGGGACCAGGTTCTGTTACCCAGAATCCTTTGCAAACCTCAAAATTTGGCTAAAAAAACACATGTTCCTCAAATTTCTGTGGCAGAAAGTTCTGGAATCTGAGAGGAGCCACAAATTTCCTTCCACCCAGCGTTCCCCCAAGTCTCCCGATAAAAATGATACCTCACTTGTGTGGGTAGGCCTAGCGCCCGCGACAGAAAACTCCCCAAAGCGCAACGAGGACACATCCAATTTTTTGAAAGAAAACAGAGGTGTTTTTTGCGAAGTGCCTACCTGTAGATTTTGGCCTCTAGCTCAGCCGGCACCTAGGGAAACCTACCAAACCTGTGCATTTCTGAAAATTGGAGACCTAGGAGAATCCAAGATGGGGTGACTTGTGGGGCTCGGACCAGGTTCTGTTACCCAGAATCCTTTGCAAACCTCAAAATGTGGCAAAAAAAACACATGTTCCTCACATTTCTGTGGCAGAAAGTTCTGGAATCTGAGAGGAGCCACAAATTTCCTTCCACCCAGCGTTCCCCCAAATCTCCCGATAAAAATGATACCTCACTTGTGTGGGTAGGCCTAGCGCCCATGACAGGAAACGCCCTAAAGCGCAACGTGGACACATCCAATTTTTTGAAAGAAAACTGAGGTGTTTTTTGCGAAGTGCCTACCTGTAGATTTTGGCCTCTAGCTCAGCCGGCACCTAAGGAAACCTGCCAAACCTGTGCATTTCTGAAAACTAGAGACCTAGGGGAATCAAAGATGGGGTGACTTGTGGAGCTGGGACCAGGTTCTGTTACCCAGAATCCTTTGCAAACCTCAAAATTTGGCTAAAAAAACACATGTTCCTCAAATTTCTGTGGCAGAAAGTTCTGGAATCTGAGAGGAGCCACAAATTTCCTTCCACCCAGCGTTCCCCCAAGTCTCCCGATAAAAATGATACCTCACTTGTGTGGGTAGGCCTAGCGCCCGAGACAGGAAACGCCCCAAAGCGCAACGTGGACACATCCAATTTTTTTAAAGAAAACAGAGGTGTTTTTTGCGAAGTGCCTACCTGTAGATTTTGGCCTCTAGCTCAGCCGGCACCTAAGGAAACCTGCCAAACCTGTGCATTTCTGAAAACTAGAGACCTAGGGGAATCAAAGATGGGGTGACTTGTGGAGCTCGGACCATGTTCTGTTACCCAGAATCCTTTGCAAACCTCAAAATTTGGCAAAAAAAACACATGTTCCTCATATTTCTGTGGCAGAAAGTTCTGGAATCTGAGAGGAGCCACAAATTTCCTTCCACCCAGTGTTCCCCCAAGTCTCCCGATAAAAATGATACCTCACTTGTGTGGGTAGGCCTAGCGCCCGTGACAGGAAACGCCCTAAAGCGCAACGTGGACACATCCAATTTTTTGAAAGAAAACTGAGGTGTTTTTTGCGAAGTGCCTACCTGTAGATTTTGGCCTCTAGTTCAGCCGGCACCTAAGGAAACCTACCAAACCTGTGCATTTCTGAAAACTAGAGACCTAGGGGAATCCAAGATGGGGTGACTTGTGGAGCTGGGACCAGGTTCTGTTACCCAGAATCCTTTGCAAACCTCAAAATTTGGCTAAAAAAACACATGTTCCTCAAATTTCTGTGGCAGAAAGTTCTGGAATCTGAGAGGAGCCACAAATTTCCTTCCACCCAGCGTTCCCCCAAGTCTCCCGATAAAAATGATACCTCACTTGTGTGGGTAGGCCTAGCGCCCGCGACAGAAAACTCCCCAAAGCGCAACGAGGACACATCCAATTTTTTGAAAGAAAACAGAGGTGTTTTTTGCGAAGTGCCTACCTGTAGATTTTGGCCTCTAGCTCAGCCGGCACCTAGGGAAACCTACCAAACCTGTGCATTTCTGAAAATTGGAGACCTAGGAGAATCCAAGATGGGGTGACTTGTGGGGCTCGGACCAGGTTCTGTTACCCAGAATCCTTTGCAAACCTCAAAATGTGGCAAAAAAAACACATGTTCCTCACATTTCTGTGGCAGAAAGTTCTGGAATCTGAGAGGAGCCACAAATTTCCTTCCACCCAGCGTTCCCCCAAATCTCCCGATAAAAATGATACCTCACTTGTGTGGGTAGGCCTAGCGCCCGTGACAGGAAACGCCCTAAAGCGCAACGTGGACACATCCAATTTTTTGAAAGAAAACTGAGGTGTTTTTTGCGAAGTGCCTACCTGTAGATTTTGGCCTCTAGCTCAGCCGGCACCTAAGGAAACCTGCCAAACCTGTGCATTTCTGAAAACTAGAGACCTAGGGGAATCAAAGATGGGGTGACTTGTGGAGCTGGGACCAGGTTCTGTTACCCAGAATCCTTTGCAAACCTCAAAATTTGGCTAAAAAAACACATGTTCCTCAAATTTCTGTGGCAGAAAGTTCTGGAATCTGAGAGGAGCCAAAAATTTCCTTCCACCCAGCGTTCCCCCAAGTCTCCCGATAAAAATGATACCTCACTTGTGTGGGTAGGCCTAGCGCCCGAGACAGGAAACGCCCCAAAGCGCAACGTGGACACATCCAATTTTTTTAAAGAAAACAGAGGTGTTTTTTGCGAAGTGCCTACCTGTAGATTTTGGCCTCTAGCTCAGCCGGCACCTAGGGAAACCTACCAAACCTGTGCATTTCTGAAAACTAGAGACCTAGGGGAATCCAAGATGGGGTGACTTGTGGGGCTCGGACCATGTTCTGTTTCCCAGAATCCTTTGCAAACCTCAAAATTTGGCTAAAAAAACACATGTTCCTCACATTTCTGTGGCAGAAAGTTCTAGAATCTGAGAGGAGCCACAAATTTCCTTCCCCCCAGCGTTCCCCCAAGTCTCCCGATAAAAATGATACCTCACTTGTGTGGGTAGGCCTAGCGCCCGCGACAGGAAACGCCCCAAAGCGCAACGTGGACACATCCACATTTTTTAAAGAAAACACAGGTGTTTTTTGCGAAGTGCCTACCTGTAGATTTTGGCCTCTAGCTCAGCCGGCACCTAGGGAAACCTACCAAACCTGTGCATTTCTGAAAACTAGAGACCTAGGGGAATCCAAGATGGGGTGACTTGTGGGTCTCGGACCAGGTTCTGTTACCCAGAATCCTTTGCAAACCTCAAAATTTGGCAACAAAAACACATGTTCCTCAAATTTATGTGGCAGAAAGTTCTGGAATCTGAGAGGAGCCACAAATTTCCTTCCACCCAGCGTTCCCCCAAGTCTCCCGATAAAAATGATACCTCACTTGTGTGGGTAGGCCTAGCGCCAGCGACAGGAAACTCCCCAAAGCGCAATGTGGACACATCCAATTTTTTGAAAGAAAACAGAGGTGTTTTTTGCGAAGTGCCTACCTGTAGATTTTGGCCTCCAGCTCAGCCGGCACCTAGGGAAACCTACCAAACCTGTGCATTTCTGAAAACTAGAGACCTAGGGGAATCCAAGATGGGGTGACTTGTGGGTCTCGGACTAGGTTCTGTTACCCAGAATCCTTTGCAAACCTCAAAATTTGGCAAGAAAAACACATGTTCCTCATATTTCTGTGGCAGAAAGTTCTGGAATCTGAGAGGAGCCACAAATTTCCTTCCACCCAGTGTTCCCCCAAGTCTCCCGATAAAAATGATACCTCACTTGTGTGGGTAGGCCTAGCGCCCGTGACAGGAAACGCCCTAAAGCGCAACGTGGACACATCCAATTTTTTGAAAGAAAACTGAGGTGTTTTTTGCGAAGTGCCTACCTGTAGATTTTGGCCTCTAGTTCAGCCGACACCTAAGGAAACTTACCAAACCTGTGCATTTCTGAAAACTAGAGACCTAGGGGAATCCAAGATGGGGTGACTTGTGGAGCTCGGACCAGGTTCTGTTACCCAGAATCCTTTGCAAACCTCAAAATTTGGCTAAAAAAACACATGTTCCTCAAATTTCTGTGGCAGAAAGTTCTGGAATCTGAGAGGAGCCACAAATTTCCTTCCACCCAGCGTTCCCCCAAGTCTCCCGATAAAAATGATACCTCACTTGTGTGGGTAGGCCTAGCGCCCGCGACAGAAAACTCCCCAAAGCGCAACGTGGACACATCCAATTTTTTGAAAGAAAACAGAGGTGTTTTTTGCGAAGTGCCTACCTGTAGATTTTGGCCTCTAGCTCAGCCGGCACCTAGGGAAACCTACCAAACCTGTGCATTTCTATAAATTGGAGACCTAGGAGAATCCAAGATGGGGTGACTTGTGGGGCTCGGACCAGGTTCTGTTACCCAGAATCCTTTGCAAACCTCAAAATGTGGCAAAAAAAACACATGTTCCTCACATTTCTGTGGCAGAAAGTTCTGGAATCTGAGAGGAGCCACAAATTTCCTTCCACCCAGCGTTCCCCCAAATCTCCCGATAAAAATGATACCTCACTTGTGTGGGTAGGCCTAGCGCCCGTGACAGGAAACGCCGTAAAGCGCAACGTGGACACATCCAATTTTTTGAAAGAAAACTGAGGTGTTTTTTGCGAAGTGCCTACCTGTAGATTTTGGCCTCTAGCTCAGCCGGCACCTAAGGAAACCTGCCAAACCTGTGCATTTCTGAAAACTAGAGACCTAGGGGAATCAAAGATGGGGTGACTTGTGGAGCTGGGACCAGGTTCTGTTACCCAGAATCCTTTGCAAACCTCAAAATTTGGCTAAAAAAACACATGTTCCTCAAATTTCTGTGGCAGAAAGTTCTGGAATCTGAGAGGAGCCACAAATTTCCTTCCACCCAGCGTTCCCCCAAGTCTCCCGATAAAAATGATACCTCACTTGTGTGGGTAGGCCTAGCGCCCGAGACAGGAAACGCCCCAAAGCGCAACGTGGACACATCCAATTTTTTTAAAGAAAACAGAGGTGTTTTTTGCGAAGTGCCTACCTGTAGATTTTGGCCTCTAGCTCAGCCGGCACCTAGGGAAACCTACCAAACCTGTGCATTTCTGAAAACTAGAGACCTAGGGGAATCCAAGATGGGGTGACTTGTGGGGCTCGGACCAGGTTCTGTTACCCAGAATCCTTTGCAAACCTCAAAATTTGGCTAAAAAAACACATGTTCCTCACATTTCTGTGGCAGAAAGTTCTAGAATCTGAGAGGAGCCACAAATTTCCTTCCACCCAGCGTTCCCCCAAGTCTGCCGATAAAAATGATACCTCACTTGTGTGGGTAGGCCTAGCGCCCGCGACAGGAAACGCCCCAAAGCGCAACGTGGACACATCCACATTTTTTAAAGAAAACACAGGTGTTTTTTGCGAAGTGCCTACCTGTAGATTTTGGCCTCTAGCTCAGCCGGCACCTAGGGAAACCTACCAAACCTGTGCATTTCTGAAAACTAGAGACCTAGGGGAATCCAAGATGGGGTGACTTGTGGGTCTCGGACCAGGTTCTGTTACCCAGAATCCTTTGCAAACCTCAAAATTTGGCAAAAAAAAACACATGTTCCTCACATTTCTGTGGCAGAAAGTTCTGGAATCTGAGAGGAGCCACAAATTTCCTTCCACCCAGCGTTCCCCCAAGTCTCCCGATAAAAATGATACCTCACTTGTGTGGGTAGGCCTAGCGCCCGCGACAGGAAACGCCCTAAAGCGCAACGTGGACACATCCAATTTTTTGAAAGAAAACTGAGGTGTTTTTTGCGAAGTGCCTACCTGTAGATTTTGGCCTCTAGTTCAGCCGGCACCTAAGGAAACCTACCAAACCTGTGCATTTCTGAAAACTAGAGACCTAGGGGAATCCAAGATGGGGTGACTTGTGGAGCTCGGACCAGGTTCTGTTACCCAGAATCCTTTGCAAACCTCAAAATTTGGCTAAAAAAACACATGTTCCTCAAATTTCTGTGGCAGAAAGTTCTAGAATCTGAGAGGAGCCACAAATTTCCTTCCACCCAGCGTTCCCCCAAGTCTCCCGATAAAAATGATACCTCACTTGTGAGGGTAGGCCTAGCGCCCGCGACAGGAAACGCCCCAAAGCGCAACGTGGACACATCCACATTTTTTAAAGAAAACACAGGTGTTTTTTGCGAAGTGCCTACCTGTAGATTTTGGCCTCTAGCTCAGCCGGCACCTAGGGAAACCTACCAAACCTGTGCATTTCTGAAAACTAGAGACCTAGGGGAATCCAAGATGGGGTGACTTGTGGGTCTCGGACCAGGTTCTGTTACCCAGAATCCTTTGCAAACCTCAAAATTTGGCAAAAAAAACACATGTTCCTCACATTTCTGTGGCAGAAAGTTCTGGAATCTGAGAGGAGCCACAAATTTCCTTCCACCCAGCGTTTCCCCAAGTCTCCCGATAAAAATGATACCTCACTTGAGTGGGTAGGCCTAGCGCCCGCGACAGGAAACGCCCTAAAGCGCAACGTGGACACATCCAATTTTTTGGAAGAAAACTGAGGTGTTTTTTGCGAAGTGCCTACCTGTAGATTTTGGCCTCTAGTTCAGCCGGCACCTAAGGAAACCTACCAAACCTGTGCATTTCTGAAAACTAGAGACCTAGGGGAATCCAAGATGGGGTGACTTGTGGAGCTGGGACCAGGTTCTGTTACCCAGAATCCTTTGCAAACCTCAAAATTTGGCTAAAAAAACACATGTTCCTCACATTTCTGTGGCAGAAAGTTCTGGAATCTGAGAGGAGCCACAAATTTCCTTCCACCCAGCGTACCCCCAAGTCTCCTGATAAAAATGATACCTCACTTGTGTGGGTAGGCCTAGCGCCCGCGACAGGAAACGCCCTAAAGCGCAACGTGGACACATCCAATTTTTTGAAAGAAAACTGAGGTGTTTTTTGCGAAGTGCCTACCTGTAGATTTTGGCCTCTAGTTCAGCCGGCACCTAAGGAAACCTACCAAACCTGTGCATTTCTGAAAACTACAGACCTAGGGGAATCCAAGATGGGGTGACTTGTGGAGCTCGGACCAGGTTCTGTTACCCAGAATCCTTTGCAAACCTCAAAATGTGGCTAAAAAAACACATGTTCCTCAAATTTCTGTGGCAGAAAGTTCTGGAATCTGAGAGGAGCCACAAATTTCCTTCCACCCAGCGTTCCCCCAAGTCTCCCGATAAAAATGATACCTCACTTGTGTGGGTAGGCCTAGCGCCCGTGACAGGAAACTCCCCAAAGCGCAACGTGGACACATTCAATTTTTTGAAAGAAAACAGAGGTGTTTTTTGCGAAGCGCCTACCTGTAGGTTTTGGCCTCTAGCTCAGCCGGCACCTAGGGAAACCTACCAAACCTGTGCATTTCTGAAAACTAGAGACCTAGGGGAATCCACGATGGGGTGACTTGTGGGGCTCGGACCAGGTTCTGTTACCCAGAATCCTTTGCAAACCTCAAAATGTGGCTAAAAAAACACATGTTCCTCACATTTCTGTGGCAGAAAGTTCTGGAATCTGAGAGGAGCCACAAATTTCCTTCTACCCATCGTTCCCCCAAGTCTCCCGATAAAAATGATACCTCACTTGTGTGGGTAGGCCTAGCGCCCGCGACAGAAAATGCCCCAAAGCGCAACGTGGACACATCCAAATTTTTGAAAGAAAACAGAGGTGTTTTTTGCGAAGTGCCTACCTGTAGATTTTGGCCTCTAGCTCAGCCGGCAACTAGGGAAACCTACCAAACCTGTGCATTTCTGAAAACTAGAGACCTAGGGGAATCCAAGATGGGGTGACTTGTGGGTCTCGGACCAGGTTCTGTTACCCAGAATCCTTTGCAAACCTCAAAATTTGGCTAAAAAAACACATGTTCCTCAAATTTCTGTTGTAGAAAGTTCTGGAATCTGAGAGGAGCCACAAATTTCCTTCCACCCAGCGTTCCCCCAAGTCTCCCGATAAAAATGATACCTCACTTGTGTGGGTAGGCCTAGCGCCCGCGACAGGAAACGCCCCAAAGCGCAACGTGGACACATCCAATTTTTTTAAAGAAAACAGAGGTGTTTTTTGCGAAGTGCCTACCTGTAGATTTTGGCCTCTAGCTCAGCCGGCACCTAGGGAAACCTACCAAACCTGTGCATTTCTGAAAACTAGAGACCTAGGGGAATCCAAGATGGGGTGACTTGTGGGTCTCGGACCAGGTTCTGTTACCCAGAATCCTTTGCAAACCTCAAAATTTGGCAAAAAAAAACACATGTTACTCACATTTCTGTGGCAGAAAGTTCTGGAATCTGAGAGGAGCCACAAATTTCCTTCCACCCAGCGTTCCCCCAAGTCTCCCGATAAAAATGATACCTCACTTGTGTGGGTAGGCCTAGCGCCCGCGACAGGAATCGCCCTAAAGCGCAACGTGGACACATCCAATTTTTTGAAAGAAAACTGAGGTGTTTTTTGCGAAGTGCCTACCTGTAGATTTTGCCCTCTAGCTCAGCCGGCACCTAAGGAAACCTACCAAACCTGTGCATTTCTGAAAACTAGAGACCTAGGGGAATCCAAGATGGGGTGACTTGTGGAGCTCGGACCAGGTTCTGTTACCCAGAATCCTTTGCAAACCTCAAAATTTGGCTAAAAAAACACATGTTCCTCAAATTTCTGTGGCAGAAAGTTCTGGAATCTGAGAGGAGCCACAAATTTCCTTCCACCCAGCCTTCCCCCAAGTCTCCCGATAAAAATGATACCTCACTTGTGTGGGTAGGCCTAGCGCCCGTGACAGGAAACGCCCCAAAGTGCAACGTGGACACATTAAATTTTTTGAAAGAAAACAGAGGTGTTTTTTGCGAAGCTCCTACCTGTAGGTTTTGGCCTCTAGCTCAGCCGGCACCTAGGGAAACCTACCAAACCTGTGCATTTCTGAAAACTAGAGACCTAGGGGAATCCACGATGGGGTGACTTGTGGGGCTCGGACCAGGTTCTGTTACCCAGAATCCTTTGCAAACCTCAAAATGTGGCTAAAAAAACACATGTTCCTCACATTTCTGTGGCAGAAAGTTCTGGAATCTGAGAGGAGCCACAAATTTCCTTCGACCCATCGTTCCCCCAAGTCTCCCGATAAAAATGATACCTCACTTGTGTGGGTAGGCCTAGCGCCCGCGACAGGAAATGCCCCAAAGCGCAACGTGGACACATCCAAATTTTTGAAAGAAAACAGAGGTGTTTTTTGCGAAGTGCCTACCTGTAGATTTTGGCCTCTAGCTCAGCCGGCAACTAGGGAAACCTACCAAACCTGTGCATTTCTGAAAACTAGAGACCTAGGGGAATCCAAGATGGGGTGACTTGTGGGTCTCGGACCAGGTTCTGTTACCCAGAATCCTTTGCAAACCTCAAAATTTGGCTAAAAAAACACATGTTCCTCAAATTTCTGTGGCAGAAAGTTCTGGAATCTGAGAGGTGCCACAAATTTCCTTCCACCCAGCGTTCCCCCAAGTCTCCCGATAAAAATGATACCTCACTTGTGTGGGTAGGCCTAGCGCCCGCGACAGGAAACGCCCCAAAGCGCAACGTGGACACATCCAATTTTTTTAAAGAAAACAGAGGTGTTTTTTGCGAAGTGCCTACCTGTAGATTTTGGCCTCTAGCTCAGCCGGCACCTAGGGAAACCTGCCAAACCTGTGCATTTCTGAAAACTAGAGACCTAGGGGAATCCAAGATGGGGTGACTTGTGGAGCTGGGACCAGGTTCTGTTACCCAGAATCCTTTGCAAACCTCAAAATTTGGCTAAAAAAACACATGTTCCTCAAATTTCTGTGGCAGAAAGTTCTGGAATCTGAGAGGAGCCACAAATTTCCTTCCACCCAGCGTTCCCCCAAGTCTCCCGATAAAAATGATACCTCACTTGTGTGGGTAGGCCTAGCGCCCGCGACAGGAATCGCCCTAAAGCGCAACGTGGACACATCCAATTTTTTGAAAGAAAACTGAGGTGTTTTTTGCGAAGTGCCTACCTGTAGATTTTGCCCTCTAGCTCAGCCGGCACCTAAGGAAACCTACCAAACCTGTGCATTTCTGAAAACTAGAGACCTAGGGGAATCCAAGATGGGGTGACTTGTGGAGCTCGGACCAGGTTCTGTTACCCAGAATCCTTTGCAAACCTCAAAATTTGGCTAAAAAAACACATGTTCCTCAAATTTCTGTGGCAGAAAGTTCTGGAATCTGAGAGGAGCCACAAATTTCCTTCCACCCAGCCTTCCCCCAAGTCTCCCGATAAAAATGATACCTCACTTGTGTGGGTAGGCCTAGCGCCCGCGACAGGAAACTCCCCAAAGCGCAACGTGGACACATCCAATTTTTTGAAAGAAAACAGAGGTGTTTTTTGCGAAGTGCCTACCTGTAGATTTTGGCCTCTAGCTCAGCCGGCACCTAGGGAAACCTACCAAACCTGTGCATTTCTGAAAACTAGAGACCTAGGGGAATCCAAGATGGGGTGACTTGTGGGTCTCGAACCAGGTTCTGTTACCCAGAATCCTTTGCAAACCTCAAAATGTGGCAAAAAAAACACATGTTCCTCACATTTCTGTGGCAGAAAGTTCTGGAATCTGAGAGGAGCCACAAATTTCCTTCCACCCAGCGTTCCCCCAAGTCTCCCGATAAAAATGATACCTCACTTGTGTGGGTAGGCCTAGCGCCCGTGACAGGAAACGCCCTAAAGCGCAACGTGGACACATCCAATTTTTTGAAAGAAAACTGAGGTGTTTTTTGCGAAGTGCCTACCTGTAGATTTTGGCCTCTAGCTCAGCCGGCACCTAAGGAAACCTGCCAAACCTGTGCATTTCTGAAAACTAGAGACCTAGGGGAATCCAAGATGGGGTGACTTGTGGAGCTGGGACCAGGTTCTGTTACCCAGAATCCTTTGCAAACCTCAAAATGTGGCTAAAAAAACACATGTTCCTCAAATTTCTGTGGCAGAAAGTTCTGGAATCTGAGAGGAGCCACTAATTTCCTTCCACCCAGCGTTCCCCCAAGTCTCCCGATAAAAATGATACCTCACTTGTGTGGGTAGGCCTAGCGCCCGCGACAGGAAACGCCCCAAAGCGCAACGTGGACACATCCAATTTTTTTAAAGAAAACAGAGGTGTTTTTTGCGAAGTGCCTACCTGTAGATTTTGGCCTGTAGCTCAGCCGGCACCTAGGGAAACCTACCAAACCTGTGCATTTCTGAAAACTAGAGACCTAGGGGAATCCAAGATGGAGTGACTTGTGGGTCTCGGACCAGGTTCTGTTACCCAGAATCCTTTGCAAACCTCAAAATTTGGCAAAAAAAACACATGTTCCTCACATTTCTGTGGCAGAAAGTTCTGGAATCTGAGAGGAGCCACAAATTTCCTTCCACCCAGCGTTCCCCCAAGTCTCCCGATAAAAATGATACCTCACTTGTGTGGGTAGGCCTAGCGCCCGCGACAGGAAACGCCCTAAAGCGCAACGTGGACACATCCAATTTTTTGAAAGAAAACTGAGGTGTTTTTTCCGAAGTGCCTACCTGTAGATTTTGCCCTCTAGCTCAGCCAGCACCTATGGAAACCTACCAAACCTGTGCATTTCTGAAAACTAGAGACCTAGGGGAATCCAAGATGGGGTGACTTGTGGAGCTCGGACCAGGTTCTGTTACCCAGAATCCTTTGCAAACCTCAAAATTTGGCTAAAAAAACACATGTTCCTCAAATTTCTGTGGCAGAAAGTTCTGGAATCTGAGAGGAGCCACAAATTTCCTTCCACCCAGCGTTCCCCCAAGTCTCCCGATAAAAATGATACCTCACTTGTGTGGGTAGGCCTAGCGCCCGAGACAGGAAACTCCCCAAAGCGCAATGTGGACACATCCAATTTTTTGAAAGAAAACAGAGGTGTTTTTTGCGAAGGGCCTACCTGTAGATTTTGGCCTCTAGCTCAGCCGGCACCTAGGGAAACCTACCAAACCTGTGCATTTCTGAAAACTAGAGACCTAGGGGAATCCAAGATGGGGTGACTTGTGGGTCTCGGACCAGGTTCTGTTACCCAGAATCCTTTTCAAACCTCAAAATTTGGAAAAAAAACACATGTTCCTCACATTTCTGTGGCAGAAAGTTCTGGAATCTGAGAGGAGCCACAAATTTCCTTCCACCCAGCGTTCCCCCAAGTCTCCCGATAAAAATGATACCTCACTTGTGTGGGTAGGCCTAGCGCCCGCGACAGGAAACGCCCTAAAGCGCAACGTGGACACATCCAATTTTTTGAAAGAAAACTGAGGTGTTTTTTGCGAAGTGCCTACCTGTAGATTTTGGCCTCTAGTTCAGCCGGCACCTAAGGAAACCTACCAAACCTGTGCATTTCTGAAAACTAGAGACCTAGGGGAATCCAAGATGGGGTGACTTGTGGAGCTCGGACCAGGTTCTGTTACCCAGAATCCTTTGCAAACCTCAAAATTTGGCTAAAAAAACACATGTTCCTCAAATTTCTGTGGCAGAAAGTTCTGGAATTTGAGAGGAGCCACAAATTTCCTTCCACCCAGCGTTCCCCCAAGTCTCCCGATAAAAATGATACCTCACTTGTGTGGGTAGGCCTAGCGCCCGCGACAGGAAACTCCCCAAAGCGCAATGTGGACACATCCAATTTTTTTAAAGAAAACAGAGGTGTTTTTTGCGCAGTGCCTACCTGTAGATTTTGGCCTCTAGCTCAGCCGGCACCTAGGGAAACCTACCAAACCTGTGCATTTCTGAAAACTAGAGACCTAGGAGAATCCAAGATGGGGTGAATTGTGGGGCTCGGACCAGGTTCTGTTACCCAGAATCCTTTGCAAACCTCAAAATGTGGCTAAAAAAACACATGTTCCTCAAATTTCTGTGGCAGAAAGTTCTGGAATCTGAGAGGAGCCACTAATTTCCTTCCACCCAGCGTTCCCCCAAGTCTCCCGATAAAAATGATACCTCACTTGTGTGGGTAGGCCTAGCGCCCGCGACAGGAATCGCCCTAAAGCGCAACGTGGACACATCCAATTTTTTGAAAGAAAACTGAGGTGTTTTTTGCGAAGTGCCTACCTGTAGATTTTGCCCTCTAGCTCAGCCGGCACCTAAGGAAACCTACCAAACCTGTGCATTTCTGAAAACTAGAGACCTAGGGGAATCCAAGATGGGGTGACTTGTGGAGCTCGGACCAGGTTCTGTTACCCAGAATCCTTTGCAAACCTCAAAATTTGGCTAAAAAAACACATGTTCCTCAAATTTCTGTGGCAGAAAGTTCTGGAATCTGAGAGGAGCCACAAATTTCCTTCCACCCAGCCTTCCCCCAAGTCTCCCGATAAAAATGATACCTCACTTGTGTGGGTAGGCCTAGCGCCCGTGACAGGAAACGCCCCAAAGTGCAACGTGGACACATTAAATTTTTTGAAAGAAAACAGAGGTGTTTTTTGCGAAGCTCCTACCTGTAGGTTTTGGCCTCTAGCTCAGCCGGCACCTAGGGAAACCTACCAAACCTGTGCATTTCTGAAAACTAGAGACCTAGGGGAATCCACGATGGGGTGACTTGTGGGGCTCGGACCAGGTTCTGTTACCCAGAATCCTTTGCAAACCTCAAAATGTGGCTAAAAAAACACATGTTCCTCACATTTCTGTGGCAGAAAGTTCTGGAATCTGAGAGGAGCCACAAATTTCCTTCGACCCATCGTTCCCCCAAGTCTCCCGATAAAAATGATACCTCACTTGTGTGGGTAGGCCTAGCGCCCGCGACAGGAAATGCCCCAAAGCGCAACGTGGACACATCCAAATTTTTGAAAGAAAACAGAGGTGTTTTTTGCGAAGTGCCTACCTGTAGATTTTGGCCTCTAGCTCAGCCGGCAACTAGGGAAACCTACCAAACCTGTGCATTTCTGAAAACTAGAGACCTAGGGGAATCCAAGATGGGGTGACTTGTGGGTCTCGGACCAGGTTCTGTTACCCAGAATCCTTTGCAAACCTCAAAATTTGGCTAAAAAAACACATGTTCCTCAAATTTCTGTGGCAGAAAGTTCTGGAATCTGAGAGGTGCCACAAATTTCCTTCCACCCAGCGTTCCCCCAAGTCTCCCGATAAAAATGATACCTCACTTGTGTGGGTAGGCCTAGCGCCCGCGACAGGAAACGCCCCAAAGCGCAACGTGGACACATCCAATTTTTTTAAAGAAAACAGAGGTGTTTTTTGCGAAGTGCCTACCTGTAGATTTTGGCCTCTAGCTCAGCCGGCACCTAGGGAAACCTGCCAAACCTGTGCATTTCTGAAAACTAGAGACCTAGGGGAATCCAAGATGGGGTGACTTGTGGAGCTGGGACCAGGTTCTGTTACCCAGAATCCTTTGCAAACCTCAAAATTTGGCTAAAAAAACACATGTTCCTCAAATTTCTGTGGCAGAAAGTTCTGGAATCTGAGAGGAGCCACAAATTTCCTTCCACCCAGCGTTCCCCCAAGTCTCCCGATAAAAATGATACCTCACTTGTGTGGGTAGGCCTAGCGCCCGCGACAGGAATCGCCCTAAAGCGCAACGTGGACACATCCAATTTTTTGAAAGAAAACTGAGGTGTTTTTTGCGAAGTGCCTACCTGTAGATTTTGCCCTCTAGCTCAGCCGGCACCTAAGGAAACCTACCAAACCTGTGCATTTCTGAAAACTAGAGACCTAGGGGAATCCAAGATGGGGTGACTTGTGGAGCTCGGACCAGGTTCTGTTACCCAGAATCCTTTGCAAACCTCAAAATTTGGCTAAAAAAACACATGTTCCTCAAATTTCTGTGGCAGAAAGTTCTGGAATCTGAGAGGAGCCACAAATTTCCTTCCACCCAGCCTTCCCCCAAGTCTCCCGATAAAAATGATACCTCACTTGTGTGGGTAGGCCTAGCGCCCGCGACAGGAAACTCCCCAAAGCGCAACGTGGACACATCCAATTTTTTGAAAGAAAACAGAGGTGTTTTTTGCGAAGTGCCTACCTGTAGATTTTGGCCTCTAGCTCAGCCGGCACCTAGGGAAACCTACCAAACCTGTGCATTTCTGAAAACTAGAGACCTAGGGGAATCCAAGATGGGGTGACTTGTGGGTCTCGAACCAGGTTCTGTTACCCAGAATCCTTTGCAAACCTCAAAATGTGGCAAAAAAAACACATGTTCCTCACATTTCTGTGGCAGAAAGTTCTGGAATCTGAGAGGAGCCACAAATTTCCTTCCACCCAGCGTTCCCCCAAGTCTCCCGATAAAAATGATACCTCACTTGTGTGGGTAGGCCTAGCGCCCGTGACAGGAAACGCCCTAAAGCGCAACGTGGACACATCCAATTTTTTGAAAGAAAACTGAGGTGTTTTTTGCGAAGTGCCTACCTGTAGATTTTGGCCTCTAGCTCAGCCGGCACCTAAGGAAACCTGCCAAACCTGTGCATTTCTGAAAACTAGAGACCTAGGGGAATCCAAGATGGGGTGACTTGTGGAGCTGGGACCAGGTTCTGTTACCCAGAATCCTTTGCAAACCTCAAAATGTGGCTAAAAAAACACATGTTCCTCAAATTTCTGTGGCAGAAAGTTCTGGAATCTGAGAGGAGCCACTAATTTCCTTCCACCCAGCGTTCCCCCAAGTCTCCCGATAAAAATGATACCTCACTTGTGTGGGTAGGCCTAGCGCCCGCGACAGGAAACGCCCCAAAGCGCAACGTGGACACATCCAATTTTTTTAAAGAAAACAGAGGTGTTTTTTGCGAAGTGCCTACCTGTAGATTTTGGCCTGTAGCTCAGCCGGCACCTAGGGAAACCTACCAAACCTGTGCATTTCTGAAAACTAGAGACCTAGGGGAATCCAAGATGGAGTGACTTGTGGGTCTCGGACCAGGTTCTGTTACCCAGAATCCTTTGCAAACCTCAAAATTTGGCAAAAAAAACACATGTTCCTCACATTTCTGTGGCAGAAAGTTCTGGAATCTGAGAGGAGCCACAAATTTCCTTCCACCCAGCGTTCCCCCAAGTCTCCCGATAAAAATGATACCTCACTTGTGTGGGTAGGCCTAGCGCCCGCGACAGGAAACGCCCTAAAGCGCAACGTGGACACATCCAATTTTTTGAAAGAAAACTGAGGTGTTTTTTCCGAAGTGCCTACCTGTAGATTTTGCCCTCTAGCTCAGCCAGCACCTATGGAAACCTACCAAACCTGTGCATTTCTGAAAACTAGAGACCTAGGGGAATCCAAGATGGGGTGACTTGTGGAGCTCGGACCAGGTTCTGTTACCCAGAATCCTTTGCAAACCTCAAAATTTGGCTAAAAAAACACATGTTCCTCAAATTTCTGTGGCAGAAAGTTCTGGAATCTGAGAGGAGCCACAAATTTCCTTCCACCCAGCGTTCCCCCAAGTCTCCCGATAAAAATGATACCTCACTTGTGTGGGTAGGCCTAGCGCCCGAGACAGGAAACTCCCCAAAGCGCAATGTGGACACATCCAATTTTTTGAAAGAAAACAGAGGTGTTTTTTGCGAAGGGCCTACCTGTAGATTTTGGCCTCTAGCTCAGCCGGCACCTAGGGAAACCTACCAAACCTGTGCATTTCTGAAAACTAGAGACCTAGGGGAATCCAAGATGGGGTGACTTGTGGGTCTCGGACCAGGTTCTGTTACCCAGAATCCTTTGCAAACCTCAAAATTTGGAAAAAAAACACATGTTCCTCACATTTCTGTGGCAGAAAGTTCTGGAATCTGAGAGGAGCCACAAATTTCCTTCCACCCAGCGTTCCCCCAAGTCTCCCGATAAAAATGATACCTCACTTGTGTGGGTAGGCCTAGCGCCCGCGACAGGAAACGCCCTAAAGCGCAACGTGGACACATCCAATTTTTTGAAAGAAAACTGAGGTGTTTTTTGCGAAGTGCCTACCTGTAGATTTTGGCCTCTAGTTCAGCCGGCACCTAAGGAAACCTACCAAACCTGTGCATTTCTGAAAACTAGAGACCTAGGGGAATCCAAGATGGGGTGACTTGTGGAGCTCGGACCAGGTTCTGTTACCCAGAATCCTTTGCAAACCTCAAAATTTGGCTAAAAAAACACATGTTCCTCAAATTTCTGTGGCAGAAAGTTCTGGAATTTGAGAGGAGCCACAAATTTCCTTCCACCCAGCGTTCCCCCAAGTCTCCCGATAAAAATGATACCTCACTTGTGTGGGTAGGCCTAGCGCCCGCGACAGGAAACTCCCCAAAGCGCAATGTGGACACATCCAATTTTTTTAAAGAAAACAGAGGTGTTTTTTGCGCAGTGCCTACCTGTAGATTTTGGCCTCTAGCTCAGCCGGCACCTAGGGAAACCTACCAAACCTGTGCATTTCTGAAAACTAGAGACCTAGGAGAATCCAAGATGGGGTGAATTGTGGGGCTCGGACCAGGTTCTGTTACCCAGAATCCTTTGCAAACCTCAAAATGTGGCTAAAACAACACATGTTCCTCACATTTCTGTGGCAGAAAGTTCTGGAATCTGAGAGGAGCCACAAATTTCCTTCCACCCAGCGTTCCCCCAAGTCTCCCGATAAAAATGATACCTCACTTGTGTGGGTAGGCCTAGCGCCCGTGACAGGAAACGCCCTAAAGCGCAACGTGGACACATCCAATTTTTTGAAAGAAAACTGAGGTGTTTTTTGCGAAGTGCCTACCTGTAGATTTTGGCCTCTAGCTCAGCCGGCACCTAAGGAAACCTGCCAAACCTGTGCATTTCTGAAAACTAGAGACCTAGGGGAATCAAAGATGGGGTGACTTGTGGAGCTCGGACCAAGTTCTGTTACCCAGAATCCTTTGCAAACCTCAAAATTTGGCTAAAAAAACACATGTTCCTCAAATTTCTGTGGCAGAAAGTTCTGGAATCTGAGAGGAGCCACAAATTTCCTTCCACCCAGCGTTCCCCCAAGTCTCCCGATAAAAATGATACCTCACTTGTGTGGGTAGGCCTAGCGCCCGAGACAGGAAACGCCCCAAAGCGCAACGTGGACACATCCAATTTTTTTAAAGAAAACAGAGGTGTTTTTTGCGAAGTGCCTACCTGTAGATTTTGGCCTCTAGCTCAGCCGGCACCTAGGGAAACCTACCAAACCTGTGCATTTCTGAAAACTAGAGACCTAGGGGAATCCAAGATGGGGTGTCTTATGGGGCTCGGACCAGGTTCTGTTACCCAGAATCCTTTGCAAACCTCAAAATTTGGCTAAAAAAACACATGGTCCTCACATTTCTGTGGCAGAAAGTTCTGGAATCTGAGAGGAGCCACAAATTTCCTTCCACCCAGCGTTCCCCCAAGTCTCCCGATAAAAATGATTCCTCACTTGTGTGGGTAGGCCTAGCGCCCGCGACAGGAATCGCCCCAAAGCGCAACGTGGACACATCCAAATTTTTTAAAGAAAACAGAGGTGTTTTTTGCAAAGTGCCTACCTGTAGATTTTGGCCTCTAGCTCAGCCGGCACCTAGGGAAACCTACCAAACCTGTGCATTTCTGAAAACTAGAGACCTAGGGGAATCCAAAGGGGGTGACTTGTGGGGCTCGGACCAGGTTCTGTTACCCAGAATCCTTTTCAAACCTCAAAATTTGGCTAAAAAAACACATGGTCCTCACATTTCTGTGGAAGAAAGTTATGGAATCTGAGAGGAGCCACAAATTTCCTTCCACCCAGCGTTCCCCCAAGTCTCCCGATAAAAATGATACCTCACTTGTGTGGGTAGGCCTAGCGCCCGCGACAGGAAGCTCCCCAAGGCGCAACGTGGACACATCCACTTTTTTGAAAGAAAACAGAGGTGTTTTTTGCAAAGTGCCTACCTGTAGATTTTGGCCTCTAGCTCAGCCGGCACCTAGGGAAACCTACCAAACCTGTGCATTTCTGAAAACTAGAGACCTGGGGGAATCAAAGATGGGGTGAGTTGTGGGGCTCGGGCCAGGTTCTGTTACCCAGAATCCTTTGCAAACCTCAAAATTTGGCTAAAAAAACACATGTTCCTCACATTTCTGTGGCAGAAAGTTCTGGAATCTGAGAGGAGCCACAAATTTCCTTCCACCCAGCGTTCCCCCAAGTCTCCCGATAAAAATGATACCTCACTTGTGTGGGTAGGCCTAGCGCCCGCGACAGGAAACGCCCTAAAGCGCAACGTGGACACATCCAATTTTTTGAAAGAAAACTGAGGTGTTTTTTGCGAAGTGCCTACCTGTAGATTTTGCCCTCTAGCTCAGCCGGCACCTAAGGAAACCTACCAAACCTGTGCATTTCTGAAAACTAGAGACCTAGGGGAATCCAAGATGGGGTGACTTGTGGAGCTCGGACCAGGTTCTGTTACCCAGAATCCTTTGCAAACCTCAAAATTTGGCTAAAAAAACACATGTTCCTCAAATTTCTGTGGCAGAAAGTTCTGGAATCTGAGAGGAGCCACAAATTTCCTTCCACCCAGCGTTCCCCCAAGTCTCCCGAGAAAAATGATACCTCACTTGTGTGGGTAGGCCTAGCGTCCGCGACAGGAAACTCCCCAAAGCGCAGTGTGGACACATCCAATTTTTTGAAAGAAAACAGAGGTGTTTTTTGCGAAGTGCCTACCTGTAGATTTTGGCCTCTAGCTCAGCCGGCACCTAGGGAAACCTACCAAACCTGTGCATTTCTGACAACTAGAGACCTAGGGGAATCCAAGATGGGGTGACTTGTGGGTCTCGGACCAGGTTCTGTTACCCAGAATCCTTTGCAAACCTCAAAATTTGGCAAAAAAAACACATGTTCCTCACATTTCTGTGGCAGAAAGTTATGGAATCTGAGAGGAGCCACAAATTTCCTTCCTCCCAGCGTTCCCCCAAGTCTCCCGATAAAAATGATACCTCACTTGTGTGGGTAGGCCTAGCGCCCACGACAAGAAACGCCCTAAAGCGCAACGTGGACACATCCAATTTTTTGAAAGAAAACTGAGGTGTTTTTTGCGAAGTGCCTACCTGTAGATTTTGGCCTCTAGCTCAGCCGGCACCTAAGGAAACCTGCCAAACCTGTGCATTTCTGAAAACTAGAGACCTAGGGGAATCAAAGATGGGGTGACTTGTGGAGCTGGGACCAGGTTCTGTTACCCAGAATCCTTTGCAAACCTCAAAATTTGGCTAAAAAAACACATGTTCCTCAAATTTCTGTGGCAGAAAGTTCTGGAATCTGAGAGGAGCCACAAACTTCCTTCCACCCAGCGTTCCCCCAAGTCTCCCGATAAAAATGATACCTCACTTGTGTGGGTAGGCCTAGCGCCCGCGAGAGGAAACGCCCCAAAGCGCAACGTGGACACATCCAATTTTTTTAAAGAAAACAGAGGTGTTTTTTGCGAAGTGCCTACCTGTAGATTTTGGCCTCTAGCTCAGCCGGCACCTAGGGAAACCTACCAACCCTGTGTATTTCTGAAAACTAGAGACCTAGAGGAATCCAAAGGGGGTGACTTGTGGGGCTCGGAGCAGGTTCTGTTACCCAGAATCCTTTGCAAACCTCAAAATTTGGCTAAAAAAACACATGGTCCTCACATTTCTGTGGCAGAAAGTTCTGGAATCTGAGAGGAGCCACAAATTTCCTTCCACCCAGCGTTCCCCCAAGTCTCCCGATAAAAATGATTCCTCACTTGTGTGGGTAGGCCTAGCGCCCCCGACAGGAATCGCCCCAAAGCGCAACGTGGACACATCCAAATTTTTTAAAGAAAACAGAGGTGTTTTTTGCAAAGTGCCTACCTGTAGATTTTGGCCTCTAGCTCAGCCGGCACCTAGGGAAACCTACCAAACCTGTGCATTTCTGAAAACTAGAGACCTAGGGGAATCCAAAGGGGGTGACTTGTGGGGCTCGGACCAAGTTCTGTTACCCAGAATCCTTTTCAAACCTCAAAATTTGGCTAAAAAAACACATGGTCCTCACATTTCTGTGGAAGAAAGTTATGGAATCTGAGAGGAGCCACAAATTTCCTTCCACCCAGCGTTCCCCCAAGTCTCCCGATAAAAATGATACCTCACTTGTGTGGGTAGGCCTAGCGCCCGGGACAGGAAGCTCCCCAAGGCGCAACGTGGACACATCCACTTTTTTGAAAGAAAACAGAGGTGTTTTTTGCAAAGTGCCTACCTGTAGATTTTGGCCTCTAGCTCAGCCGGCACCTAGGGAAACCTACCAAACCTGTGCATTTCTGAAAACTAGAGACCTAGGGGAATCAAAGATGGGGTGAGTTGTGGGGCTCGGGCCAGGTTCTGTTACCCAGAATCCTTTGCAAACCTCAAAATTTGGCTAAGGAAACACATGTTCCTCACATTTCTGTGCAGAAAGTTCTGGAATCTGAGAGGAGCCACAAATTTCCTTCCACCCAGCGTTCCCCCAAGTCTCCCAATAAAAATGATACCTCACTTGTGTGGGTAGGCCTAGCGCCCGCGACAGGAAACGCCCCAAAGCGCAACGTGGACACATCCAATTTTTTGAAAGAAAACAGAGGTGTTTTTTGCGAAGTGCCTACCTGTAGATTTCGGCCTCTAGCTCAGCCGGCACCTAAGGAAACCTACCAAACCTGTGCATTTCTGAAAACTAGAGACCTAGGGGAATCCAAGATGGGGTGACTTGTGGGGCTCGGACCAGGTTCTGTTACCCAGAATCCTTTGCAAACCTCAAAATTTGGCTAAAAAAACACATGTTCCTCAAATTTCTGTGGCAGAAAGTTCTGGAATCTGAGAGGAGCCACAAATTTCCTTCCACCCAGCGTTCCCCCAAGTCTCCCGATAAAAATGATACCTCACTTGTGTGGGTAGGCCTAGCTCCCGCGAAAGGAAACGCCCCAAAGCGCAACGTGGACACATCCAATTTTTTAAAAGAAAACAGAGGTGTTTTTTGCGAAGTGCCTACCTGTAGATTTTGGCCTCTAGCTCAGCCGGCACCTAGGGAAACATACCAAACCTGTGCATTTCTGAAAACTAGAGACCTAGGGGAATCCCAGATGGGGTGACTTGTGGGTCTCGGACCAGGTTCTGTTACCCAGAATCCTTTGCAAACCTCAAAATTTGGCAAAAAAAACACATGTTCCTCACATTTCTGTGGCAGAAAGTTCTGGAATCTGAGAGGAGCCACAAATTTCCTTCCACCCAGCGTTCCCCCAAGTCTCCCGATAAAAATGATACCTCACTTGTGTGGGTAGGCCTAGCGCCCGCGACAGGAAACGCCCTAAAGCGCAACGTGGACACATCCAATTTTTTGAAAGAAAACTGAGGTGTTTTTTGCGAAGTGCCTACCTGTAGATTTTGCCCTCTAGCTCAGCCGGCACCTAAGGAAACCTACCAAACCTGTGCATTTCTGAAAACTAGAGACCTAGGGGAATCCAAGATGGGGTGACTTGTGGAGCTCGGACCAGGTTCTGTTACCCAGAATCCTTTGCAAACCTCAAAATTTGGCTAAAAAAACACATGTTCCTCAAATTTCTGTGGCAGAAAGTTCTGGAATCTGAGAGGAGCCACAAATTTCCTTCCACCCAGCGTTCCCCCAAGTCTCCCGATAAAAATGATACCTCACTTGTGTGGGTAGGCCTAGCGTCCGCGACAGGAAACTCCCCAAAGCGCAGTGTGGACACATCCAATTTTTTGAAAGAAAACAGAGGTGTTTTTTGCGAAGTGCCTACCTGTAGATTTTGGCCTCTAGCTCAGCCGGCACCTAGGGAAACCTACCAAACCTGTGCATTTCTGAAAACTAGAGACCTAGGGGAATCCAAGATGGGGTGACTTGTGGGTCTCGGACCAGGTTCTGTTACCCAGAATCCTTTGCAAACCTCAAAATTTGGCAAAAAAAACACATGTTCCTCACATTTCTGTGGCAGAAAGTTATGGAATCTGAGAGGAGCCACAAATTTCCTTCCTCCCAGCATTCCCCCAAGTCTCCCGATAAAAATGATACCTCACTTGTGTGGGTAGTCCTAGCGCCCGTGACAGGAAACGCCCTAAAGCGCAACGTGGACACATCCAATTTTTTGAAAGAAAACTGAGGTGTTTTTTGCGAAGTGCCTACCTGTAGATTTTGGCCTCTAGCTCAGCCGGCACCTAAGGAAACCTGCCAAACCTGTGCATTTCTGAAAACTAGAGACCTAGGGGAATCAAAGATGGGGTGACTTGTGGAGCTGGGACCAGGTTCTGTTACCCAGAATCCTTTGCAAACCTCAAAATTTGGCTAAAAAAACACATGTTCCTCAAATTTCTGTGGCAGAAAGTTCTGGAATCTGAGAGGAGCCACAAACTTCCTTCGACCCAGCGTTCCCCCAAGTCTCCCGATAAAAATGATACCTCACTTGTGTGGGTAGGCCTAGCGCCCGCGACAGAAAACGCCCCATAAGCACAACGTGGACACATCCAAATTTTTGAAAGAAAACAGAGGTGTTTTTTGCGAAGTGCCTACCTGTAGATTTTGGCCTCTAGCTCAGCCGGCAACTAGGGAAACCTACCAAACCTGTGCATTTCTGAAAACTAGAGACCTAGGGGAATCCAAGATGGGGTGACTTGTGGGTCTCGGACCATGTTCTGTTACCCAGAATCCTTTGCAAACCTCAAAATGTGGCAAAAAAAACACATGTTCCTCGCATTTCTGTGGCAGAAAGTTCTGGAATCTGAGAGGAGCCACAAATTTCCTTCCACCCAGCGTTCCCCCAAGTCTCCCGATAAAAATGATACCTCACTTGTGTGGGTAGTCCTAGCGCCCGTGACAGGAAACGCCCTAAAGCGCAACGTGGACACATCCAATTTTTTGAAAGAAAACTGAGGTGTTTTTTGCGAAGTGCCTACCTGTAGATTTTGGCCTCTAGCTCAGCCGGCACCTAAGGAAACCTGCCAAACCTGTGCATTTCTGAAAACTAGAGACCTAGGGGAATCAAAGATGGGGTGACTTGTGGAGCTGGGACCAGGTTCTGTTACCCAGAATCCTTTGCAAACCTCAAAATTTGGCTAAAAAAACACATGTTCCTCAAATTTCTGTGGCAGAAAGTTCTGGAATCTGAGAGGAGCCACAAACTTCCTTCCACCCAGCGTTCCCCCAAGTCTCCCGATAAAAATGATACCTCACTTGTGTGGGTAGGCCTAGCGCCCGCGACAGGAAACGCCCCAAAGCGCAACGTGGACACATCCAATTTTTTTAAAGAAAACAGAGGTGTTTTTTGCGAAGTGCCTACCTGTAGATTTTGGCCTCTAGCTCAGCCGGCACCTAGGGAAACCTACCAAACCTGTGCATTTCTGAAAACTAGAGACCTAGGGGAATCCAAGATGGGGTGACTTGTGGGGCTCGGACCAGGTTCTGTTACCCAGAATCCTTTGCAAACCTCAAAATTTGGCTAAAAAAACACATGTTCCTCACATTTCTGTGGCAGAAAGTTCTAGAATCTGAGAGGAGCCACAAATTTCCTTCCACCCAGCGTTCCCCCAAGTCTCCCGATAAAAATGATACCTCACTTGTGTGGGTAGGCCTAGCGCCCGCGACAGGAAACGCCCCAAAGCGCAACGTGGACTCATCCAAATTTTTTCAAGAAAACACAGGTGTTTTTTGCAAAGTGCCTACCTGTAGATTTTGGCCTCTAACTCAGCCGGCACCTAGGGAAACCTACCAACCCTGTGTATTTCTGAAAACTAGAGACCTAGGGGAATCCAAAGGGGGTGACTTGTGGGGCTCGGACCAGGTTCTGTTACCCAGAATCCTTTGCAAACCTCAAAATTTGGCTAAAAAAACACATGGTCCTCACATTTCTGTGGCAGAAAGTTCTGGAATCTGAGAGGAGCCACAAATTTCCTTCCACCCAGCGTTCCCCCAAGTCTCCCGATAAAAATGATTCCTCACTTGTGTGGGTAGGCCTAGCGCCCGCGACAGGAAACGCCCCAAAGCGCAACGTGGAAACATCCACATTTTTTAAAGAAAACAGAGGTGTTTTTTGCAAAGTGCCTACCTGTAGATTTTGGCCTCTAGCTCAGCCGGCAATTAGGGAAACCTACCAAACTTGTGCATTTCTGAAAACTAGAGACCGAGGGGAATCCAAGATGGGGTGACTTGTGGGACTCGGACCATGTTCTGTTACCCAGAATCCTTTGCAAACCTCAAAATGTGGCAAAAAAAACACATGTTCCTCACATTTCTGTGGCAGAATGTTCTGGAATCTGAGAGGAGCCACAAATTTCCTTCCACCCAGCGTTCCCCCAAGTCTCCCGATAAAAATGATACCTCATTTGTGTGGGTAGGCCTAGCGCCCGTGACAGGAAACGCCCTAAAGCGCAACGTGGACACATCCAATTTTTTTAAAGAAAACTGAGGTGTTTTTTGCGAAGTGCCTACCTGTAGATTTTGGCCTCTAGCTCAGCCGGCACCTAAGGAAACCTGCCAAACCTGTGCATTTCTGAAAACTAGAGACCTAGGGGAATCAAAGATGGGGTGACTTGTGGAGCTGGGACCAGGTTCTGTTACCCAGAATCCTTTGCAAACCTCAAAATTTGGCTAAAAAAACACATGTTACTCAAATTTCTGTGGCAGAAAGTTCTGGAATCTGAGAGGAGCCACAAACTTCCTTCCACCCAGCGTTCCCCCAAGTCTCCCCATAAAAATGATACCTCACTTGTGTGGGTAGGCCTAGCGCCCGCGAGAGGAAACGCCCCAAAGCGCAACGTGGACACATCCAATTTTTTTAAAGAAAACAGAGGTGTTTTTTGCGAAGTGCCTACCTGTAGATTTTGGCCTCTAGCTCAGCCGGCACCTAGGGAAACCTACCAACCCTGTGTATTTCTGAAAACTAGAGACCTAGAGGAATCCAAAGGGGGTGACTTGTGGGGCTCGGAGCAGGTTCTGTTACCCAGAATCCTTTGCAAACCTCAAAATTTGGCTAAAAAAACACATGGTCCTCACATTTCTGTGGCAGAAAGTTCTGGAATCTGAGAGGAGCCACAAATTTCCTTCCACCCAGCGTTCCCCCAAGTCTCCCGTTAAAAATGATTCCTCACTTGTGTGGGTAGGCCTAGCGCCCGCGACAGGAATCGCCCCAAAGCGCAACGTGGACACATCCAAATTTTTTAAAGAAAACAGAGGTGTTTTTTGCAAAGTGCCTACCTGTAGATTTTGGCCTCTAGCTCAGCCGGCACCTAGGGAAACCTACCAAACCTGTGCATTTCTGAAAACTAGAGACCTAGGGGAATCCAAAGGGGGTGACTTGTGGGGCTCGGACCAGGTTCTGTTACCCAGAATCCTTTTCAAACCTCAAAATTTGGCTAAAAAAACACATGGTCCTCACATTTCTGTGGAAGAAAGTTATGGAATCTGAGAGGAGCCACAAATTTCCTTCCACCCAGCGTTCCCCCAAGTCTCCCGATAAAAATGATACCTCACTTGTGTGGGTAGGCCTAGCGCCCGCGACAGGAAGCTCCCCAAGGCGCAACGTGGACACATCCACTTTTTTGAAAGAAAACAGAGGTGTTTTTTGCAAAGTGCCTACCTGTAGATTTTGGCCTCTAGCTCAGCCGGCACCTAGGGAAACCTACCAAACCTGTGCATTTCTGAAAACTAGAGACCTAGGGGAATCAAAGATGGGGTGAGTTGTGGGGCTCGGGCCAGGTTCTGTTACCCAGAATCCTTTGCAAACCTCAAAATTTGGCTAAGGAAACACATGTTCCTCACATTTCTGTGCAGAAAGTTCTGGAATCTGAGAGGAGCCACAAATTTCCTTCCACCCAGCGTTCCCCCAAGTCTCCCAATAAAAATGATACCTCACTTGTGTGGGTAGGCCTAGCGCCCGCGACAGGAAACGCCCCAAAGCGCAACGTGGACACATCCAATTTTTTGAAAGAAAACAGAGGTGTTTTTTGCGAAGTGCCTACCTGTAGATTTCGGCCTCTAGCTCAGCCGGCACCTAAGGAAACCTACCAAACCTGTGCATTTCTGAAAACTAGAGACCTAGGGGAATCCAAGATGGGGTGACTTGTGGGGCTCGGACCAGGTTCTGTTACCCAGAATCCTTTGCAAACCTCAAAATTTGGCTAAAAAAACACATGTTCCTCAAATTTCTGTGGCAGAAAGTTCTGGAATCTGAGAGGAGCCACAAATTTCCTTCCACCCAGCGTTCCCCCAAGTCTCCCGATAAAAATGATACCTCACTTGTGTGGGTAGGCCTAGCGCCCGCGACAGAAAACGCCCCAAAGCACAACGTGGACACATCCAAATTTTTGAAAGAAAACAGAGGTGTTTTTTGCGAAGTGCCTACCTGTAGATTTTGGCCTCTAGCTCAGCCGGCAACTAGGGAAACCTACCAAACCTGTGCATTTCTGAAAACTAGAGACCTAGGGGAATCCAAGATGGGGTGACTTGTGGGTCTCGGACCATGTTCTGTTACCCAGAATCCTTTGCAAACCTCAAAATGTGGCAAAAAAAACACATGTTCCTCGCATTTCTGTGGCAGAAAGTTCTGGAATCTGAGAGGAGCCACAAATTTCCTTCCACCCAGCGTTCCCCCAAGTCTCCCGATAAAAATGATACCTCACTTGTGTGGGTAGTCCTAGCGCCCGTGACAGGAAACGCCCTAAAGCGCAACGTGGACACATCCAATTTTTTGAAAGAAAACTGAGGTGTTTTTTGCGAAGTGCCTACATGTAGATTTTGGCCTCTAGCTCAGCCGGCACCTAAGGAAACCTGCCAAACCTGTGCATTTCTGAAAACTAGAGACCTAGGGGAATCAAAGATGGGGTGACTTGTGGAGCTGGGACCAGGTTCTGTTACCCAGAATCCTTTGCAAACCTCAAAATTTGGCTAAAAAAACACATGTTCCTCAAATTTCTGTGGCAGAAAGTTCTGGAATCTGAGAGGAGCCACAAACTTCCTTCCACCCAGCGTTCCCCCAAGTCTCCCGATAAAAATGATACCTCACTTGTGTGGGTAGGCCTAGCGCCCGCGACAGGAAACGCCCCAAAGCGCAACGTGGACACATCCAATTTTTTTAAAGAAAACAGAGGTGTTTTTTGCGAAGTGCCTACCTGTAGATTTTGGCCTCTAGCTCAGCCGGCACCTAGGGAAACCTACCAAACCTGTGCATTTCTGAAAACTAGAGACCTAGGGGAATCCAAGATGGGGTGACTTGTGGGGCTCGGACCAGGTTCTGTTACCCAGAATCCTTTGCAAACCTCAAAATTTGGCTAAAAAAACACATGTTCCTCACATTTCTGTGGCAGAAAGTTCTAGAATCTGAGAGGAGCCACAAATTTCCTTCCACCCAGCGTTCCCCCAAGTCTCCCGATAAAAATGATACCTCACTTGTGTGGGTAGGCCTAGCGCCCGCGACAGGAAACGCCCCAAAGCGCAACGTGGACACATCCACATTTTTTCAAGAAAACACAGGTGTTTTTTGCAAAGTGCCTACCTGTAGATTTTGGCCTCTAACTCAGCCGGCACCTAGGGAAACCTACCAACCCTGTGTATTTCTGAAAACTAGAGACCTAGGGGAATCCAAAGGGGGTGACTTGTGGGGCTCGGACCAGGTTCTGTTACCCAGAATCCTTTGCAAACCTCAAAATTTGGCTAAAAAAACACATGGTCCTCACATTTCTGTGGCAGAAAGTTCTGGAATCTGAGAGGAGCCACAAATTTCCTTCCACCCAGCGTTCCCCCAAGTCTCCCGATAAAAATGATTCCTCACTTGTGTGGTTAGGCCTAGCGCCCGCGACAGGAAACGCCCCAAAGCGCAACGTGGAAACATCCACATTTTTTAAAGAAAACAGAGGTGTTTTTTGCAAAGTGCCTACCTGTAGATTTTGGCATCTAGCTCAGCCGGCAATTAGGGAAACCTACCAAACTTGTGCATTTCTGAAAACTAGAGACCGAGGGGAATCCAAGATGGGGTGACTTGTGGGACTCGGACCATGTTCTGTTACCCAGAATCCTTTGCAAACCTCAAAATGTGGCAAAAAAAACACATGTTCCTCACATTTCTGTGGCAGAAAGTTCTGGAATCTGAGAGGAGCCACAAATTTCCTTCCACCCAGCGTTCCCCCAAGTCTCCCGATAAAAATGATACCTCATTTGTGTGGGTAGGCCTAGCGCCCGTGACAGGAAACGCCCTAAAGCGCAACGTGGACACATCCAATTTTTTGAAAGAAAACTGAGGTGTTTTTTGCGAAGTGCCTACCTGTAGATTTTGGCCTCTAGCTCAGCCGGCACCTAAGGAAACCTGCCAAACCTGTGCATTTCTGAAAACTAGAGACCTAGGGGAATCAAAGATGGGGTGACTTGTGGAGCTGGGACCAGGTTCTGTTACCCAGAATCCTTTGCAAACCTCAAAATTTGGCTAAAAAAACACATGTTCCTCAAATTTCTGTGGCAGAAAGTTCTGGAATCTGAGAGGAGCCACAAACTTCCTTCCACCCAGCGTTCCCCCAAGTCTCCCGATAAAAATGATACCTCACTTGTGTGGGTAGGCCTAGCGCCCGCGAGAGGAAACGCCCCAAAGCGCAACGTGGACACATCCAATTTTTTTAAAGAAAACAGAGGTGTTTTTTGCGAAGTGCCTACCTGTAGATTTTGGCCTCTAGCTCAGCCGGCACCTAGGGAAACCTACCAACCCTGTGTATTTCTGAAAACTAGAGACCTAGAGGAATCCAAAGGGGGTGACTTGTGGGGCTCGGAGCAGGTTCTGTTACCCAGAATCCTTTGCAAACCTCAAAATTTGGCTAAAAAAACACATGGTCCTCACATTTCTGTGGCAGAAAGTTCTGGAATCTGAGAGGAGCCACAAATTTCCTTCCACCCAGCGTTCCCCCAAGTCTCCCGATAAAAATGATTCCTCACTTGTGTGGGTAGGCCTAGCGCCCGCGACAGGAAACGCCCCAAAGCGCAACGTGGACACATCCAAATTTTTTAAAGAAAACAGAGGTGTTTTTTGCAAAGTGCCTACCTGTAGATTTTGGCCTCTAGCTCAGCCGGCACCTAGGGAAACCTACCAAACCTGTGCATTTCTGAAAACTAGAGACCTAGGGGAATCCAAAGGGGGTGACTTGTGGGGCTCGGACCAGGTTCTGTTACCCAGAATCCTTTTCAAACCTCAAAATTTGGCTAAAAAAACACATGGTCCTCACATTTCTGTGGAAGAAAGTTATGGAATCTGAGAGGAGCCACAAATTTCCTTCCACCCAGCGTTCCCCCAAGTCACCCGATAAAAATGATACCTCACTTGTGTGGGTAGGCCTAGCGCCCGCGACAGGAAGCTCCCCAAGGCGCAACGTGGACACATCCACTTTTTTGAAAGAAAACAGAGGTGTTTTTTGCAAAGTGCCTACCTGTAGATTTTGGCCTCTAGCTCAGCCGGCACCTAGGGAAACCTACCAAACCTGTGCATTTCTGAAAACTAGAGACCTAGGGGAATCCAAGATGGGGTGACTTGTGGGTCTCGGACCAGGTTCTGTTACCCAGAATCCTTTGCAAACCTCAAAATTTGGCAACAAAAACACATGTTCCTCACATTTCTGTGGCAGAAAGTTCTGGAATCTGAGAGGAGCCACAAATTTCCTTCCTCCCAGCGTTCCCCCAAGTCTCCCGATAAAAATGATACCTCACTTGTGTGGGTAGGCCTAGCGCCCACGACAAGAAACGCCCTAAAGCGCAACGTGGACACATCCAATTTTTTGAAAGAAAACTGAGGTGTTTTTTGCGAAGTGCCTACCTGTAGATTTTGGCCTCTAGTTCAGCCGGCACCTAAGGAAACCTACCAAACCTGTGCATTTCTGAAAACTAGAGACCTAGGGGAATCCAAGATGGGGTGACTTGTGGAGCTCGGACCAGGTTCTGTTACCCAGAATCCTTTGCAAACCTCAAAATTTGGCTAAAAAAACACATGTTCCTCAAATTTCTGTGGCAGAAAGTTCTGGAATCTGAGAGGAGCCACAAATTTCCTTCCACCCAGCGTTCCCCCAAGTCTCCCGATAAAAATGATACCTCACTTGTGTGGGTAGGCCTAGCGCCCGCGACAGGAAACGCCCCAAAGCGCAACGTGGACACATCCAAATTTTTGAAAGAAAACAGAGGTGTTTTTTGCGAAGTGCCTACCTGTAGCTTTTGGCCTCTAGCTCAGCCGGCAACTAGGGAAACCTACCAAACCTGTGCATTTCTGAAAACTAGAGACCTAGGGGAATCCAAGATGGGGTGACTTGTGGGTCTCGGACCATATTCTGTTACCCAGAATCCTATGCAAACCTCAAAATGTGGCAAAAAAAACACATGTTCCTCACATTTCTGTGGCAGAAAGTTCTGGAATCTGAGAGGAGCCACAAATTTCCTTCCACCCAGCGTTCCCCCAAGTCTCCCGATATAAATGATACCTCACTTGTGTGGGTAGGCCTAGCGCCCGTGACAGGAAACGCCCTAAAGCGCAACGTGGACACATCCAATTTTTTGAAAGAAAACTGAGGTGTTTTTTGCGAAGTGCCTACCTGTAGATTTTGGCCTCTAGCTCAGCCGGCACCTAAGGAAACCTGCCAAACCTGTGCATTTCTGAAAACTAGAGACCTAGGGGAATCAAAGATGGGGTGACTTGTGGAGCTGGGACCAGGTTCTGTTACCCAGAATCCTTTGCAAACCTCAAAATTTGGCTAAAAAAACACATGTTCCTCAAATTTCTGTGGCAGAAAGTTCTGGAATCTGAGAGGAGCCACAAACTTCCTTCGACCCAGCGTTCCCCCAAGTCTCCCGATAAAAATGATACCTCACTTGTGTGGGTAGGCCTAGCGCCCGCGACAGAAAACGCCCCAAAGCACAACGTGGACACATCCAAATTTTTGAAAGAAAACAGAGGTGTTTTTTGCGAAGTGCCTACCTGTAGATTTTGGCCTCTAGCTCAGCCGGCAACTAGGGAAACCTACCAAACCTGTGCATTTCTGAAAACTAGAGACCTAGGGGAATCCAAGATGGGGTGACTTGTGGGTCTCGGACCATGTTCTGTTACCCAGAATCCTTTGCAAACTTCAAAATGTGGCAAAAAAAACACATGTTCCTCGCATTTCTGTGGCAGAAAGTTCTGGAATCTGAGAGGAGCCACAAATTTCCTTCCACCCAGCGTTCCCCCAAGTCTCCCGATAAAAATGATACCTCACTTGTGTGGGTAGTCCTAGCGCCCGTGACAGGAAACGCCCTAAAGCGCAACGTGGACACATCCAATTTTTTGAAAGAAAACTGAGGTGTTTTTTGCGAAGTGCCTACCTGTAGATTTTGGCCTCTAGCTCAGCCGGCACCTAAGGAAACCTGCCAAACCTGTGCATTTCTGAAAACTAGAGACCTAGGGGAATCAAAGATGGGGTGACTTGTGGAGCTGGGACCAGGTTCTGTTACCCAGAATCCTTTGCAAACCTCAAAATTTGGCTAAAAAAACACATGTTCCTCAAATTTCTGTGGCAGAAAGTTCTGGAATCTGAGAGGAGCCACAAACTTCCTTCCACCCAGCGTTCCCCCAAGTCTCCCGATAAAAATGATACCTCACTTGTGTGGGTAGGCCTAGCGCCCGCGACAGGAAACGCCCCAAAGCGCAACGTGGACACATCCAATTTTTTTAAAGAAAACAGAGGTGTTTTTTGCGAAGTGCCTACCTGTAGATTTTGGCCTCTAGCTCAGCCGGCACCTAGGGAAACCTACCAAACCTGTGCATTTCTGAAAACTAGAGACCTAGGGGAATCCAAGATGGGGTGACTTGTGGGGCTCGGACCAGGTTCTGTTACCCAGAATCCTTTGCAAACCTCAAAATTTGGCTAAAAAAACACATGTTCCTCACATTTCTGTGGCAGAAAGTTCTAGAATCTGAGAGGAGCCACAAATTTCCTTCCACCCAGCGTTCCCCCAAGTCTCCCGATAAAAATGATACCTCACTTGTGTGGGTAGGCCTAGCGCCCGCGACAGGAAACGCCCCAAAGCGCAACGTGGACACATCCAAATTTTTTCAAGAAAACACAGGTGTTTTTTGCAAAGTGCCTACCTGTAGATTTTGGCCTCTAACTCAGCCGGCACCTAGGGAAACCTACCAACCCTGTGTATTTCTGAAAACTAGAGACCTAGGGGAATCCAAAGGGGGTGACTTGTGGGGCTCGGACCAGGTTCTGTTACCCAGAATCCTTTGCAAACCTCAAAATTTGGCTAAAAAAACACATGGTCCTCACATTTCTGTGGCAGAAAGTTCTGGAATCTGAGAGGAGCCACAAATTTCCTTCCACCCAGCGTTCCCCCAAGTCTCCCGATAAAAATGATTCCTCACTTGTGTGGGTAGGCCTAGCGCCCGCGACAGGAAACGCCCCAAAGCGCAACGTGGAAACATCCACATTTTTTAAAGAAAACAGAGGTGTTTTTTGCAAAGTGCCTACCTGTAGATTTTGGCCTCTAGCTCAGCCGGCAATTAGGGAAACCTACCAAACTTGTGCATTTCTGAAAACTAGAGACCGAGGGGAATCCAAGATGGGGTGACTTGTGGGACTCGGACCATGTTCTGTTACCCAGAATCCTTTGCAAACCTCAAAATGTGGCAAAAAAAACACATGTTCCTCACATTTCTGTGGCAGAAAGTTCTGGAATCTGAGAGGAGCCACAAATTTCCTTCCACCCAGCGTTCCCCCAAGTCTCCCGATAAAAATGATACCTCATTTGTGTGGGTAGGCCTAGCGCCCGTGACAGGAAACGCCCTAAAGCGCAACGTGGACACATCCAATTTTTTGAAAGAAAACTGAGGTGTTTTTTGCGAAGTGCCTACCTGTAGATTTTGGCCTCTAGCTCAGCCAGCACCTAAGGAAACCTGCCAAACCTGTGCATTTCTGAAAACTAGAGACCTAGGGGAATCAAAGATGGGGTGACTTGTGGAGCTGGGACCAGGTTCTGTTACCCAGAATCCTTTGCAAACCTCAAAATTTGGCTAAAAAAACACATGTTCCTCAAATTTCTGTGGCAGAAAGTTCTGGAATCTGAGAGGAGCCACAAACTTCCTTCCACCCAGCGTTCCCCCAAGTCTCCCGATAAAAATGATACCTCACTTGTGTGGGTAGGCCTAGCGCCCGCGAGAGGAAACGCCCCAAAGCGCAACGTGGACACATCCAATTTTTTTAAAGAAAACAGAGGTGTTTTTTGCGAAGTGCCTACCTGTAGATTTTGGCCTCTAGCTCAGCCGGCACCTAGGGAAACCTACCAACCCTGTGTATTTCTGAAAACTAGAGACCTAGAGGAATCCAAAGGGGGTGACTTGTGGGGCTCGGAGCAGGTTCTGTTACCCAGAATCCTTTGCAAACCTCAAAATTTGGCTAAAAAAACACATGGTCCTCACATTTCTGTGGCAGAAAGTTCTGGAATCTGAGAGGAGCCACAAATTTCCTTCCACCCAGCGTTCCCCCAAGTCTCCCGATAAAAATGATTCCTCACTTGTGTGGGTAGGCCTAGCGCCCGCGACAGGAAACGCCCCAAAGCGCAACGTGGACACATCCAAATTTTTTAAAGAAAACAGAGGTGTTTTTTGCAAAGTGCCTACCTGTAGATTTTGGCCTCTAGCTCAGCCGGCACCTAGGGAAACCTACCAAACCTGTGCATTTCTGAAAACTAGAGACCTAGGGGAATCCAAAGGGGGTGACTTGTGGGACTCGGACCAGGTTCTGTTACCCAGAATCCTTTTCAAACCTCAAAATTTGGCTAAAAAAACACATGGTCCTCACATTTCTGTGGAAGAAAGTTATGGAATCTGAGAGGAGCCACAAATTTCCTTCAACCCAGCGTTCCCCCAAGTCTCCCGATAAAAATGATACCTCACTTGTGTGGGTAGGCCTAGCGCCCGCGACAGGAAGCTCCCCAAGGCGCAACGTGGACACATCCACTTTTTTGAAAGAAAACAGAGGTGTTTTTTGCAAAGTGCCTACCTGTAGATTTTGGCCTCTAGCTCAGCCGGCACCTAGGGAAACCTACCAAACCTGTGCATTTCTGAAAACTAGAGACCTAGGGGAATCAAAGATGGGGTGAGTTGTGGGGCTCGGGCCAGGTTCTGTTACTCAGAATCCTTTGCAAACCTCAAAATTTGGCTAAGGAAACACATGTTCCTCACATTTCTGTGCAGAAAGTTCTGGAATCTGAGAGGAGCCACAAATTTCCTTCCACCCAGCGTTCCCCCAAGTCTCCCAATAAAAATGATACCTCACTTGTGTGGGTAGGCCTAGCGCCCGCGACAGGAAACGCCCCAAAGCGCAACGTGGACACATCCAATTTTTTGAAAGAAAACAGAGGTGTTTTTTGCGAAGTGCCTACCTGTAGATTTCGGCCTCTAGCTCAGCCGGCACCTAAGGAAACCTACCAAACCTGTGCATTTCTGAAAACTAGAGACCTAGGGGAATCCAAGATGGGGTGACTTGTGGGGCTCGGACCAGGTTCTGTTACCCAGAATCCTTTGCAAACCTCAAAATTTGGCTAAAAAAACACATGTTCCTCACATTTCTGTGGCAGAAAGTTCTGGAATCTGAGAGGAGCCACAAATTTCCTTCCACCCAGCGTTCCCCCAAGTCTCCCGATAAAAATGATACCTCACTTGTGTGGGTAGGCCTAGCTCCCGCGAAAGGAAACGC